>NW_015176559.1:72908-98757 GCF_001447785.1 Gekko japonicus | reverse complement strand
GGAATGCCATGGAAACAGGGTTTTGAGGGGCTCACGGGGACCCACAGCTCGTGAGTGCCTGATGAAGACTTCACAGACCAAACAGAACATGAAAACACCCTCGGCTGTTTGGTGCCTCGCTTGGAATGCAAATCACTTTGTTCTGCCCTTTTTTGCCTCCTCACCAAGGAATCGCAGCTACCATCGAAGAACATGGATTTGTCAATCTTTTTTTATTATTATTATTATTATGGTTGCTGCTGGTGGTGCTTTGAAGAGCAGATGAGAACGGGCGAAAAATTCATCAAACACACTTGCAGCTGCAATTGCCGTTCTCACTTAAAAAATCGTTGATGTGGGTGCGATGGGAATACTGCAATCTGAATTGCAACTACTCTGCAAAGAGCTCATGCTGGAAAATGCAGGGTTTCCATATTTTATCCTCACAGCAACCCTGTGAGGTAGGTCGTGCTGAGAAACGAGGGACTGCCCCACCACATTAACCACTAGGGCTTGATGATTTAGCAGGGGTCTGAGCCCTGTAGATTGAGTCCAGACCACCGTCTAAAACCAGCAGTGGTGTAGTAGTTCAGTTGCTGAGTTAAGTTCTGGGACACCCGGTTTTGATTCCCCACTCTGCCAATGATGCTCACTGGGCACTGTTAGGCCAGCCACTCTCAGCCAAAACTGCCCCTCACAGGGTTCACATATGCGTCACATGTGTCGTTTTGCTTCAGTTGTTAGAACAGCCCTGTAAGGTAGGTGTGACCTCACTTCCGGCCACCTAACCAGAAGTGACATCATGTTGGGGAATACCATACCGTAGAGTGTTGGGGAGCAACCCATAATGGGGTGACATCTACGGTTGCCAAACCCACAGCCACTCATCTCTCTCCCTTTAAGTGTGTGGAACCCGTGTTTCCTCCCAAGCCCGATCTCCGCAAGCTTGCAGGGAAATGCCAGCTTCCTGCTCTTAAAAGGGAAACGCGGCTGCTCTTAAAGGGGAACGCCGGCTCCTGCATTTAAAAGGGAAACGCCAGCTCCTTTAAGTGCAGGGAACTGCCATTTCTGGAGATCTGCTGCGTGGGTGGGGGGGCGGTGGACGTCCCCAACGTGACAGCATCACATCAGAGATGCCCCGCCCCCTCCAGGAACGCCCCCAAAGTCCCCCGCTGGGGGTGGAAGATGGACTTGGCAACCCTAGTGACATCACTTCCTGTTATCTAGCCAGAGAGAGAGCTCAAGGGGTTGGAGATCTTTTGCACCCCCATTTCCTCCTGCCCTCCCATTGAGTGCCAGTGGGGGGTGAAGGAGTGCTGGTGGGGGGGGTTCCCTATTCCTTGGACCAGAGAAAAGTACCACTGCTAGCAGAATGGATCTGCAGGATCCAGTCGATTCCCTGGCCATGGGCCGCCAATGCCACCTGAAAGGACAAGGCTTGCGATGGCACGGTTTCCCCCCACCCACCTGAGTCCTTTTCTTCTTACTGCTTCTGTGTTCAGTTGAGAACACCCCGATTTGCAATTCGCAACTTGAATGAATCATGCTAAGCTCTCCTGCGAGACATGATGAGCAGCCCTCCAGTTAGAAATGACAAAACTTGGCCGAACACTGTCAGTGTGGTCCATGCCAGCTTCTCAGGTGGAATCCTGGCTTCCTCAAAAAGCCACGCGGACGTTTTGCCTGGTCTGTTCTCGAACGCCCCTTTGCTGACCAGCAGGTGGCCCTGAAGGGAGACAGGTTGGAGTGACTCATTAGGCAGACAATGTTCACACTCCCAGCTTCACGTCGAGAGCTGCCCAACTGTTGCCGGTCGGCATACATGGCAATAAACAAGACCCGCTACGAGCACACGCTGTACTGCTTGGGCATATGCTGTACCATTGCTGTCGCTTTTCTTGGCACGCCAAAGAGAAGGGAGTGCAGTGGGAAATGTTATTCAAGGCCTTTGGTCTATCTCGCCCAGGACTAGCAGCACAGATAGGGTGGGCAACCATCAGGCGGAGCGTTGGAGATCTCCTGGAATCACAAATGGTCTCCAGACAGATCAGTTCCCCCTGGAGGACATGGAGAAGAAGGAGGAGGAGGATAGGGTTGCCAAGTCCATCTTCGCCGGGAGCGGGGGGCTCCCGGCCGGCATCGAGGTTGTGCACGCGTGCGTAGCGCGTGCGCGCGCTGCGTGCACGTCACCCAGAAGTGACGTAGGCACGCTGGGCACGCTGGGGGAGGGTCCACGGCCATACAAGGGAAAACCATAGAGTTTTCCCTTGTATGGCCGTGGCCCCGCCCCCAGCACGCTCGGCATACCTACGTCACTTGCTAGTGACGCGCACGCTGGGGGTGGGGTTCCCCCGGGCCCCGATTCCGCCACGTCGGAAATCATGCCTTCAAAGTGGGGGATTCCCCGCCCACCGCCCACATTTGGCAGCCCTAGAGGAGGAGGAGGCAGCGATTGGATTTATACTCCACCCTTCACTACCCAAAGGAGTCTCAGAGCACCTTACACTCTCCTTGGACTTCATGGCATTATAACCTACTGAGGTCTCTTCCCTCCCCAACCCCCCCTCCCCAGGACCTGTCCCCAAATCTCCAGGAATTTCCTAATCCAGAGCTGGCAACCCTGGGAGTAAGGAAGTGCGGTGTCACTTTCCTGTCTGTGGGGAGCACCCATTCAGAACCAGCAGCCTCAGCAATCTGTGTTGCTGGAGGACGCTTGCTTTGCAACCTCCCAATATTCTGTGGTTGGCCCTGCCTCCCCTGGGTTGCCAGGCTCCAGGTGGGAAACTGGAGTTTTCCTGGAATGCCAGCTGATCTTAAGACTGCAAAGATTGGTTCCCCTGGAGAACGGGGCAGCTTTGGAAGGCGGGCTGTATGGCATCACGTCCATCATCTCCCTCCCCTCCCCAAACTCCACCCCCGAATATTCAGGAATTTCCAGAATGGAAACTTTTCCACCCACCTGGCAAATTAAGGTTCAGCTGTAAAGGTAAAGGTTTCCCTTGCTCGAAAGCCAGTCGAGTCCGACTCTAGGGCTGCGGTGCTCATCTCCGTTTCCAAGCCGAAGAGCCAGCGCTGTCCTAAGTGGTTAAGATGCTGAACTGCAGGCTGTGGAAGGTCAGTAGTTCAGCAGTTTGAGACCCAGGGTGCCGCATGACGGAGTGAGCTCCCGTCTCTGGTTCCAGCTCCTGCCAACCTAGCAGTTCGAAAGCAAGAACTTGCAAGTAGATAAATAGGTGCTACTTCGGTGGGAAGGGAACAGCGTTCCGTGCGCCTTGGTGTTTAGTCATGCCGGCCACATGACCACGGAAACGTCTTCGGACAGCGCTTTGAAACGGAGATGAGCACCGCAACCTTAGAGTCAGATTCGACTGGCTTTCGAGCAGGGGAACCTTTACCTTTACCTTTTACATCTGTTATGCCTAAACATCAGTGCAGGCCTCTCTGCATGGCTTCGCACAGGGAAGGGCTAAAAACATGCAAAAACCATGGCATTTCCTTGGCAAGCTGCTTTTGGTGAGGGAAAACCAGCAGAATGACCATTCCCTTGACAGAAAAGCACAACTCCCTGTGAGCGCTAGATGGCGCTTCCTAGCAAGGAAGCAGGGCCCAGATTATGTAACAGGATTTCAAGTGATGTTTGGCTGACATTGTTCAGAAGAAAAGACTAACCTGGTTTTTGAGTGAGCATTCACACAAACACACACCCAAGCTTGTGGGCTATACCACCGACTGCAATATGAGAGCCAGACTTGGGAATTCGGTGCCTGTTTAAAAAACCATTCTGAAAAGTACTGGGTTCGACACATGGAGAACGCAGACTACGACATGCGTTCAGACGCGTTTACTGTACTTCAGAACAAGACAAGGAAAAAGGGCCCTGCAAGGCCAGCTATATGCACTCCACCTGGCACACCTCTGTCCCCATAGGAGGGTTTGAATTTCCCGCCAAGGGTGCTATTGGTGGATTTGAGGTGGACCAGGATCCTAGGTCCCCTTTGTGTTTGGGGACCAAGCTCCTGCTTTAGTCGTGGACCCCTGGAGGTGGTCCGCGTACATAACACCCCTCCCCCCTTAGTTCCGATGCAACCTATGTTACAAAGTCCTGCAGATAGGTGGGGGGGGTCTGCGCTCTTGGAGGGAACGCCGGGGCGCTGGCACGGGGTTGCTTATGGCTGCCTCTGGCTGGCTGGCTGTGTCTGGTTGTGGTGATGGCGGTGGCGGCTCTTTGGGTTCTGGCAGTGTGGCCGGGGGCTCGACCGATGGGGGCTCACCTGTGCGGGGGAGTTCGGGCCGAGCGCTGGCCTGCGGTGCATAGGGTCCCGGTCCCTCAAGCTGGGGTTGCTCTTCAGCCTCCGGGAGCTGTCGCCGCCTCAGTTGGTCGATATGCTTTTTCAGGAGTTGGCTGTCCTCTGTAGAGACCCCATAGGATACCGAGCCGGTGACTCGGACTACCCGTCCGGCAATCCAGGGGAGCCCTCTCCCAAAGTTCCAGATTAACATGGAGTCGCCTGGAAAGAACCCCCGGGGAGCATCCTTGTGTTCCGTCAGTCTCCTTGAGTCCGGTGCCTGGTCTGGATGTAGGCGGTCCAACAGGATAGTGGGGTGCCTGCCCATCAACAGTTCCGCTGGGCAGCGCCTGGTCATGGGATTGGGTGTCGTCCACTGTGTCAGTAGGAGGTGGGTGAGCCGGAACTCCCAGTCCCCATCCATGGTCCGACTGAGGTCTTCCTTTGCTGTGCGAACCATCCTCTCTGCTTGGCCGTTGGTTGCGGGGTGGAAAGGTGCCAATCTTACGTGCCAGATCAGGTTCCGCTGGAGAAAGTCCTGGAACTCCACCGACGTGAAGGCAGTCCTGTTGTCAGAGACTATCATGTCCGGCAGCCCATGGGTGGAGAAGATCCGGCATAGTGAGCTTATGACTGCCTTTGCGGAGGTGGTGGGCACTGGGCTGATCTCCAACCATTTGAAGTACGAGTCTACTGTTACTAGGAATATCAGCCCCTTGAAAGGGCCCGGCAAAGTCAATATGTAGCTGGGACCAAGGTTTGTGTGTTGACTCCCACGACTGGGTTGGCGTGGTTGGCGGGTTTGGGCGGACCGCCTGGCAGGTCTGGCATCTCCTCACCCAGGCCTCGATCTCGGTGTTGATTCCCGGCCACCAAACATAGCTCCAGGCCATAGCCTTCATCCAACACATGGCTCACAACCGGGACTGGGTAGGCATGGTCGTGGAGGGCCTTGTTCAATGTACATTTATAGTCCGCGCAGATGCGGACGTCGCCGTTGGGCTTTACAGGGGTTACAATGGGGGTCTCCCACTGCACATGGGAGACAGGTTCGAGGACCCCTTGTGCCACTAAACCGTCTAGCTCCGCACAGATTTTTGGCCACAAAGCGAGCAGGGCGGGGTGGAACCGCATGTGGATGGGGGCAATTTGGGGGTCGAGTTGCAATGAAATAGGGGGCCCCTTGTAACAACCCAGAGCCCCATCAAAGACCGCGGGGAATTCCCTGCAAACCTCAGCAAAGTCCCACGGTGCACATTTATTCACGGCCCCTACTGTGATGCCCAACGGTGCAAGCCACACCCACCCCGATAAGCTAACCAAATTCCCCTCCACTACTATTAAGTCCAGGAAACCCTCAAAGCCCCGGTACTGCACCCGGAAAGTCCCCACACCTCGTATTGGAACCTGGAAGTCCACCAGGCTCAAGGGCGAAGGCCGCAGGTGGGGCCCGCAGTTCGGACAAAATCTGTTCAGCGTTTCCACAGATATGATGGAAGCTGCTGACCCTGAGTCCACTTCCATAGGGCAGGGGGACCCCTCGATCGTGACCTGGACCTGGATCTTCGGGGCTGCGGGCAAATTGGGGAGGCGTAGTACCTGTAGTGAGGGCTGGCTGGTCAGGAGGTAGAGATCGTCCATGCCCTCGGTGGCCTCGTAGTGCATGGAGGCCTGGCAGCATGGTTGTGGCTGGGGTGGATGGTTGCGGTTGCCCTTAGATCTGCAGACGTGGGCGAGGTGTCCTTGTTTTCTACATGCGTGGCAGTTGGCGTCATGGAACTGGCACGACTTGCGCTCGTGAGCCTTTCCGCAGCTGGCGCACGGGAAATGTCCGGCAGGCTTACCGGTGTGTCCAGAGGCTCTGGCGGATCCCGGCAGCTTCTGTCGGGGGTGTGTGTGGACAAGACGGACATCATCCTCATCTGAGCTCTCGGGCACTGAGTCGGGGAGCACGAGATGGGATGCTGCCGGTGGCCGGTCATGGCCGGAGGCCTCGTGGGCGATGGCGAGCTGGAGAGCCTCGTTGAGTTTGATGTCGGATGTGCCATCTTTCGGTGGAGCTTCACGTCACTGATTCCCCCAGCAAACTGGGTCAAGAGGTTCTCCTCCACCTTGGAGAAGTCGCACTCCATGGCGTGTTGGCGCAGCGTGGCCATGAATGCTGCGGCCGTCTCACCGGACTTCTAGATCCACCCCTGGAATTCCATCCGCTTGGCCAGCGTTGTTGGCTTGGGCATGAGGTACCTGGTCAGGGCGTCTATGATCTCCTCGTATGTACACTTGAGGATAGCCTTCGGGGCCAGGAGGCTCTTCACGAGCCGGATGGTGTTCACGCCACAAGAGCTGAGGAGGAGAGCCCTTCTCTTGCCTGCATCAGTTAGCTGGTCCGTCCATGAATCCCAGAGCTCAGGATGAGTGGGGTCGAAAACCTCGAGGTGTCCCGGAGTGGAGGCCATTACTCTAGCGCGGAGCAGGGGAGCGGTGTTCAGTGATGCCGGGCGCGGTGCGGTGCTGCTCGGGAGCAGTGCAAGGCGCGGTGGCGTTTTCTGGAACGATGCTCAGTGCTGCGCTGGAAGGTGAGCGTGGCCTGCTCATCAGGATCCCATCCTTGTGTCACAGGAGCCCGAGGAGGATCCGTCACTCTCTTCCTCACTCGAACTCCCCAGAGGCCCAATTCCAGCCACCTTGTTACTCCCGCCTTCTCCTAGAATTCTCTCCCTGGAGGGTGATGGCCTCAGACACCTGGAGCGGAAGGACGGTTACATCACCTTTCCTTGACCACTCCCTGCTGGATGTTCGCCCCCGTATAAAGCCTAGGACGCTCTACTCGGGGTGTGGTCCGACTTCCGTACCGCCAGGGCTCCGTCCAGGGAGCCCGTTGACGTGGGCGTGCCCTTGCACCGGGGCTCTGGCCCGGCGCGTCTCCGTTAGCGGCGTTCCCCGCCCCCGCGCCTCCCTGCCCAGAGCCGGTATGCGGCTGTCGGGTGTCTTCTCCCGCGGGTTCGCCCATCTCCCCTGCTGCGTCGGGCTCTCCTCTCCGCCGTGCCTCTGCCCTGCCCGCTCCTCTCCCCGTCGCCCGAGGACCGACCCCCGCCGACCCGTCGTCTCCCGGCTTGTCGGCCGGCCCCGGTAAGCGTTGGTCGGTGTGTTCTTTGTCCCTCTGGCGTCGCGGCTGGGCGGCTGGCTCCGGTGGGGGTGGGGGTGGGGGTGCAGTCCCGCCATCGGGACACCTTGTCACCACTGAAAAGTACTGGGTTCGACGCATGTAACAGGATTCAAGTGATGTTTGGCTGACATTGTTCAGAAGAAAAGGCTAGCCTGGTTTTTGAGCGAGCATTCACACAAACACACACCCAAGCTTGTGGGCTATACCACCGACTGCAACATGAGAGCCAGAGTTGGGAATTCAGTGCCTGTTTACAAAAACTTTCTGAAAAGTACTGGGTTCGACGCATGGAGAACGCGGACTACGACATGTGTTCAGACGCGTTTACTGTACTTCACAACAAGACAAGGAAAAACGGCCCTGCCAGGCCAACTACATACACTCCACCCGGCACACCTCTGTCCCCATTGGAGGGTTTGAATTTCCCGCCAAGGGTGCTAATTGGTGGACTTGAAGTGGACTAGGATCCTAGGTCCCCTTTGTGTTTGGGGACCAAGCTCCTGCTTTAGTCGCGGACCCCTGGAGGTGGTCCATGTGCATAACACTTTCTTTTATCAGGGCTGCTTATCCACAGACAAAAAGAAAACACACCTAAATTTCCTCTCAGACCCTCTTTCGGCTTTCCAGTTGCCAAGTGGGCGCCTCAGGGGGGGAAAAGAGAGAGAGAACAATACTCCACGCTTATAGATTTCCCCCCCCCGCCTCTCACACAAGGCTGTGTAATGTGGATAATTTCAAAATGCCATATGGTGCCCTCAATCCGCGCACAGATTTTCCTCAGCGACGTGTGTGGGAACTGTGCGTACAGATCAAAGCCAAGCTTTTGCTCCGAGTGCCTCGGCAATTTGAGTAGCGCCAGGGAATCTAGAGTCTCTTTTTTTGATCCTGGAATATTTTTAGAGGGTCTTTTGTTTTCTTTCTTGTTTCCCCCGGTCCTTAGAAATGTCCGGAACATTGTCACCTTGCTGGCCACAGAATAAGAATCACACAAAGCAGAAAAGGGGATTTGGGAAATCAGAACGGACTGACGGTTCTTTAGAGGTCCATGAAGCCAAACGTTGCTTCCACCTCCGTTTTCCTGTCTTCTTGCACATTGTATTTGTGTGGTGCTAACACAGGGTTGCCAGTCTCCAGGTGGGGCCTGGAGATCCCCCAGAACCATACGTGATCTCCAGACAGCAGAGATCAGTTCCCCTGGAGAAAATGGCTGCTTTGGAATATGGAATCTATGGCACGATACCCCACTGAGGTCCCTCCCATACACAGGCTCTACCCCTAAATTCCCAGGAATTTCCCAACCCAGGTGTTGTCTGACAGGGCTCTTTTTGTAGAAAAAGCCCAGCAGGAACTTATTAGCATAATAGGCCACACCCAACAGCAGGAACTCATTAGCATATTGGGCCACACCCCTGACAGCACAGCTCATTGGCACATTAGGCCGCACCCCCATGTTACCAGAAGTGTGGTCATCCAGCCACACCCACCTTTTGCTTCTTATTCTGTTGACCTTGTTTGTTGTCAACACCCAGGGCCTTTTTTTGTAGCAGGAATCCCTTTGCATGTTAGGCCACACACCCCTAATGTAGCCAATCCTAATCAGTTTCTGCTGTTGGGTGTGGCCTATTATGCTAATGAGTTCCTACTGGGCGTGGTTGACTTGGGAGCCAGCCGGAACCCCGTTCCTGTGCGTTCCTGCCCAAAAATAGCCCTGGTTGTCAACATTATGGCTAAGTGATTCCGTGTACTTGAATGAATGACTCAGCATACCTAGACATTGGGGGGGCTCCATCACTCTAAGCAGGGCTATTTTGGGGCAGGAACGCACAGGAACAGAGCTCCGGCTGGCTCCCAAGTTGGCCACGCCCAGCAGGAAATCATTAGCATAATAGGCCACACCCAACAGCAGAAATCCATTAGGATTGGCTTCATTAGGGGTGTGTGGCCTAACATGCAAAGGAATTCCTGCTACAAAAAAGGCCCTGGACCGTTTTGACAACAAACAAGGTAAACAGAATAAGAAGGAAAAGGTGGGTGTGGCTGGATGAGCACACTTCTGGTAACATGGGGGTGTGGCCTAATGTGCTAATGAGCTGTGCTGTCAGGGGTGTGGCCCAATAGGCTAATGAGTTGTGCTGTCAGAGGTGTGGCCTATTATGCTAATGAGTTCCTGCTGGGCTTTTTCTACAAAAAGAGCCCTGACTCTAAGTGTGTTTAGGTGTTATCTCTTAGAATGGGATGCCTCTCTTTGTCTTCACTTGGGGCCTGCCCTCTGACCCCTGCTCTTGTTTTGCCCTCTCTCTCACTTCACATGGCCTTCCATGGAGACCTATGTCTCTGCAGGTCTCTCCAGTAGAGACACTGCCATCATACTCCCAAACACATGATGCCAGACAAGCTGCCCATTTACGACCGGGAAAGTACTCTTTAGATGAGGCTTCTTTCTCTTCTTTTGACTGCAACCTGAATGTGAAACGGATCTACTTGAAGAAATGTCAGTTTACCTTCTTTGCAATATACTTCTTGGGAGATTCATTTACTGCATGCTTCTAGGACCGGGCAAAGTCTGTTATATTCGCCAAATATCCCAGTACTGTGAACACATAAAAACACAAAGCCGCCTTATACTAAGGCAGATTATTGGTTATCAGTATTGTCTACTGAGACAGGCAGTAGGTCTCCAGGGTCTCTGGCAGAAATCTTTCACACCACCTGTTACCTGGTCCTTTTAACTGGAGATGCTTGGGATTGAACCTGGGGCCTTCTGCATGACAAGCAGATGATTTGCCAGTGAGCCACCACTGCCCTAGGCTTCTGTTCCGAATTTAAGGCTGGGATGCATTCATCAAGTGGATGGTAAATACTAAACTGAGGATGCGGTCACACGGAGCATTAGCCACGCTACAGAGACGGAAGATAGGCGGATTTTCCGGGCGCGATCAAACCACCACATCTGGGAAGCGTAGAGCTCCTGTGGCTAGCCCGAGGCTTCCCGCCAAAGCTGTGCCACAAAAAACGAGTACCTCCGAGGTACTAGTTTCCGGAAACCGCGGGGCATGAGCGGGCGTCTGATCACGTTTCCAGTGGTAGCTCGTGGCATCCGGCGCCCGCCCATGTCTCGTCACGAAAAGGTTTTTTTTTTCAAGTCTCCACGGGATGTGCACAAGCACCCAACGGCGCATGCGCACACTTCGGTTAAAAAAAAATACAACCCCGCTACACCGCTTCTTTGCTGCACCGCAGGATTGACATATGATCGGCACCTCCCCCCAAACCACGGGATGTCGGCGGGACGTTTGATCCGGCGGCCGCATGGTATTTCGCTCTGAGGCAAATAGCCACGCCTCCCCCCCCCCGCGATATCTGGCCCGTGTGACTGGGGCCTGAGATAGGGTTGCCATTCCCCAGTTCCAAGTGGGGGAAGCTAGCCGGTGGGAAAAAACCCTGCCCCCAAACAGCAATGTTGCCACACAACGTCCCCGACATTATGTACTGATGATTGAGGACTGAATATGGTGTCCACGCTAACGCCTACCCCCTCCCTCCAATTAAGGACCTTTTGACAGAGGCCTTGCAGGGGAAAATCTTTACAAAATTTAATCAGATAATATAGGCACCCATGCTGAAGCTTAGGGTCCAGGATTTCTTCAACTTCTTAGTGCGGCTCACCATCCACCATCAGAGGTGGAGGAGCTGCTGGTCGTGGTCTCCATTTGTTCGACCCTGGATCTTTTTTTCAGCAAGCTAAAATGAAGTACGGGGTGGACATGTTTAAGTGTCTTAGGTAAATCGAGTTCAACGGCCACTTCGTTGATCACTCGAGACATCATGCAGAAGTGACATCATCATCCCGGGGACATCGCGTGGTGATGCTCTGGTTTGGGGGCAAAACTCTATGGTTTGATGCCAATTTTTCAGAACCTATAAAGGTTTGTCAAGAATAGAAGAGGGCCAACTCTTAAAATCTATGAAACCTTAAAAATATACATGTATTTATTAAACACAAATTAAAATAACGAATAAGGGCCCATTCATACCTCATATACAAATATAAAAACATACAAAGGCTGATGAAATAGACCTAACGCGTTTCGGCCTTTACAGGCCTTCCTCAGAGGTCTAATACAAATAGAACATGTTGGCTGATACGTAAAAATATATACAATCATACATATACAGAATATGAAATAGAGACCAGAAAACAATTGTTCCAAAGTTTAACCACTGGGCAAAGAAGAGAAATACAAAAATACAAATGAAACCTCCAGTGCAATCACATGTCCAGTAGGACTTCTCTCTAGTCAACTTATATATTCTCCTGAGCTTGTACAGCCAAATGTATTAGACCTCTGAGGAAGGCCTGTAAAGGCCGAAACGCGTTAGGTCTATTTCATCAGCCTTTGTATGTTTTTATATTTGTATATGAGGTATGAATGGGCCCTTATTCGTTATTTTAATTTGTGTTTAATAAATACATGTATATTTTTTAGGTTTCATAATTAGATTTTAAGAGTTGGCCCTCTTCTATTCTTGACTAACCTTTTTAGGTTCTGAATTCTAGGTTTTAGGTTCAGTCCCCCCCCCCCCCTTTTTTGTCCTTATTGATGCCAATTTTACCACGGAGTTTTGCCCAAAAATGACAGCATCACCGCATGACGTCCCCAACATGATGCCGTCACTTCCGCGTGATGTGGACCTCTTCACAATACTCAGTGAATGCACATGCAGTCCATGAGCCTGGGACCTTCTGCATGCCATACAGATGCACGTCTGCTGAGCCATGGACTCTCCCCTTACATTTTGGCCTGGTGGGGGTGGAAAGTGCCATCAAATCACAGTCAGCTGATGACTACCCCTTTGGGTTTTCGAGGCAAGAGACATTCAGTGGTGGTTTGCCATTACCTATCTCTGTGGAGTGACTCTGGACTTTCTTGGTGTTCTCCCATCCAGTTTGGTGTAGTGGTTAAGTGCGTGGACTCTAATCTGGGAGAACCGGGTTTGATTCCCCCCCTCCTCCACTTGCACCTGCTGGATGACCTTGGGCAAGCCGCAAGCCGTAGTTCTGATAAGAGCTGTTCTTGAAAAAGAGCAGTTTCTGTCAAGAGCTCTCTCAGCCCCACCTACCTCACAGGGTGTCTGTTGTGGGGAGGGGAAGGGAAAGGAGTTTGTAAGCCGCTCTGAGACTCCTTTGTGTAGTGAAGAGCGCGCTATAAACCCACTCTCCTCCTCCTCCTCCTCCTCCTCCTCCTCCTAGGAGCCAGTTTGGTGTAGTGGTTAAGTGCGCGGACTCTAATCTGGGAGAGCCGGGTTTGATTCCCCACTCCTCCACTTGCACCTGGGTGGATGACCTTGGGCAAGCCACAGTTCTGATAAGAGCTGTTCTTGAAAAAAAGAGCCGTTGCTGTCAAGAGCTCTCTTGGCCCCGCCTACCTCACAGGGTGTCTGTTGTGGGGAGGGGAAGGGAAAGGAGTTTGTAAGCCGCTCTGAGACTCCCTTGGGTGGTGAAGGGTGGGGTATAAATCCAATCTCTTCTTCTTCATCATCATCCAAGGACTAACCAGGGTTGACCCTGCTTACTTTCTGAGATGAGGTGAGATCAGGCTAGCCTGAGCTACCCAGGTCAAGGCAGGAGACATTCAGAGGTGGGTTGCCACTGCCTGCCTCTGCGTAGTGATTCTGGACTTCCTTGGTGGTCTCCCATCCAAGTACTAACCAGGGCTGACCCTGCTTAGCTTCTGAGGTCTAATGAGATGGGGCTGGGCTGGCCCATGCCGGTCAGGGCAAGTTTTGGCAAAGCCTAGTTTTTAAAAAACACACACACAAGCAGGGGTCATTTCTTGCGGGAGCGCACAGGAGCGGAGCTCCGGCAGTAAGGAGCCCAGGGGGCGGGCACATGCAACAAGCAGCCCTCAGTCGGGCCACGAGGAGCAAGAAGCAGCCAGGTAAGTTGCAGAGCCCCATGGCCTGCCTTCAGGCACAAGCTCTCCCTCCTCTGTGAGGGCAGATCTGCGCATCTCCCCCCCAATAGCTAGCAATCCAAAACAGTCCAGTGGAGCCTGGGTGGTGGGTGTTGCGTTCTGACACACTTCCGGTGAGGTCAGAGGGTGCGGCATGTGCAAATAAGTTATGCTAATAAGTTATGCTAATTTATTTATTTATTTTATTTCATTTATGCCCCGCCCTCCCCACACACGGGCTCAGGGCGGCTTACATAGGCACCTCTTTTTCTACGAAATGAGCTCCTGCACCTCTTTTTCTACGAAATGACCCCTGCACACAAGGAATGGAATTGAGTGTGTTGGGCTAGGAGTCCCACCTTCACTGAAAGAAGGGGGAGGAGGAGGAGGAGGAGATTAGTGTAAAGTACTCAGTCAATTGGATTTATACCTCACCCTTCACTCAGAGTCTCAGAGCGTCTTACAATCTCCTTTCCCTTCCCCTCCCCACAACAGACACCCTGTGAAGTTGGTGGGGCTGAGAGAGCTCTGAGAGAACGGCTCTTGGGAGAACAGCTCTGAGAGGTGTGTGGCTTGCCCAAGGCCACCCAGCTGGCTGCATGTGGAGGAGTGGGGAATCAAACCCGGTTCTCCCGGATTAGAGTCTGCCACCCTTAACCGCTGCACCAAACTGGCTCCCAGAAATGTAAGCAAGTTAGCTGTTCCTCAGGCAGCATCAAGTGAAACGGCAAGTCCCACTTGTCCGAGCCTCAGGGTGCTGCTCAAGGCACAGGAGCAGGGCTAGGGTAAGCGTGTGCCAACCCTCTCTCCAAGTCTCGTGGTCCATGGGCGCCAGCCCCTAAAGGGCTCCAGACAATCATGGCACCCGGTTGGGAAGGGGATGATTTACTCCCCTTCTGAGTTCAATCTCTGCCGAGTCAGCCGGTCATCTAGTGTCATTTAGCTCTGAGGATTGAAGAGGAACCCTTTGCGGAGCGTGCTGGGGGGGGCGGGGGGGGGGAGGAAAGAAGAGGTGTAATATGCCATCAGACGGAGGCAAGCCAAAATTGCTTTCAATAAGATTGCATGTCAGCAGGGCTGCACAGGCGATGGAAATGCGAGGTCATCCCCTATTAAAAATAAAAGCAGGGGCGTTATTATTTTATTTTATTTAATGGAACAGGCCTCGCTCGCCTCGTCTCCCGAACGGACTGGGGGAGTTGATTAAAACGGGGAGGGGGGCGGTGGAGAGGACCGAGCACAGAACAATTGGGCCATTAGAATGGAAGAGCAAAAAGCCGCCAATTTTCACTAATCCCTTGGGTGGCAAATCAAAGGATTTTATTCCTCTGCCAGGTTACAAGCAGAAAGCGCTGTACAGTTTCACCCAACCCACCCCCTTCCGTATTTGATGTACCACCTCTAGACAGAGCAGTCGTCGTTCTGGTTACTGCGGATGGTAACGATTGTGTCGTCTGTAATTGTTTTAATCCTTTTTTTTAAAAAAAAAAAAGAGCCAGATGCTGGCCACCTGTGGCAGTGAGTTGCATAGGTTAATAATATTTTACTCGAAGGAGTCCTTTGTTCGAAACAGACGATCAGTATCAATGTCTGAAGCAGGATCCATCAGTGATAGGCATAATTAACAGCAACAGTAATAGCAGCATCTGCAGATAAGGTAGCCAGGACAAGGAACTTCAGGCTAGCTGGATAAAAAACTTGGGACAAACCACTCCCAATCCAGAGAAGTCACGTGATGGCAGTGAACCAATCCCCTTCCACTTCCTATATCCTTCCAGGTCTCCTGCCCCCACCCCCAATTTTTTCTATTAGGGTTGCCAGGTCCTTACCGCAATCCATGGGGGCTCCAGTCTTCTTCCTTGAGTCTTCTGGTGTGTGGAAGTGACATCATTGTGCAGGGCATGTTGTGTGGAGACGCACTAGCACTGGGGGGGGGGAACTCTATGGTTACCACAGAGTTTCCCCCGGAATGCTAGAACGTCCCCCGTGCAATGTGCCCAGTGCAATGATGTCATCATGCCGGGCACATTGGGTGTGGAGGGGGCTGCTCAGGGGTGGGGCTCCCCAACCGGCCAGCTGGGCGGCAGCAGATTGGGGGCCCCAAAAGTTGGGTAACCCCCACCCCCATTGGGTGGGTGGCAACCAGTGTTCCCTCTAAGCTGAGTTAGTGTGAGCTAGCTCACAGTTTTTTAGCCTCCGGCTCGCACGTTTTTGTCTTAGCTCAGGAAGGACGGCTCCAGAGCAAACTAATTTATGCAGTAGCCAAATCGCTCGCTCACAACTACAAAGCCAGTAGCTCACAAAGTAGAATTTTTGCTCTCAAAACTCCACAGCTTAGAGGGAACATTGGTGGCAACGCTATGATTGACTCTTGGTCACTTGATACCTTTCCTGATCCCCGTTTACCCCTCTGGTGGGTTCACATCGGTATTTTCAGCCAGACATGCAACGTGCAATCCAAGGGGTTGCTGTTCTAGAAGGACATCAGTGACCTTCCTAGGGCTGCCAACTCCCAACTCTGGATTGGGAAACTGCTGGAGATTTGGGGGTGGAGACTGGAGAGGGTGGAGTTTGGGGAGGGGAGGGAGCCCAGCAGGGATGCGATGCCCGTAGAGTCCACCTTCCAAAGCAGCCACTTTCTCCGGGGGAACTGGCCCCTGGTATCAAGGTTGCCAACTCCAGGTTAGGAAATTCCTGGAGACGTCAGTAGAGCCTGAGGATGGGGAGGTTTGGGGAGGGGACAGGACTGCCAGCTTAGGGTAGGGAAATACTTGGAGATTTTTGGGGTGGGGCCTGGGGAGGGCGGGGCTTGGGGAAGGACCTCAACAGGGTATAATGCCGTAGAGTCCGCCCTCCAGAGCAGCCACTTTTTCTCAAGGGGAACTGATCTCTGGCCTCTAGAGATCGGTTGTAATAGCGGGAGTTCCAGGACCCACCGGGAGGTTGGCAAGCACAGGAGGGAAGGGACTTCGGAGAGGTATGATACCATAGAGCAGGGGTGTCGAACCGACCGGATCTGACATAAATGAGGCCTTGTTGGGCCGGGCCATGTGTGTCATAAAACGTAATGCCAGGTAGCGGAGATATAAACTTTATAAAGGACACAAAGGGTTGTTTTTTTTAACTTAAAATAAAAACATGCTTAAAACATCAGCACTCTTGCAATATTTCGTTTATTTAGCAGTGTCTGATGACTGACACCTCTTGCTCTGAATTATTGCATCGAAATGTCTGTGCTGTTGCAGTCTTGAGTATGCTGTTTAGGTGTGCATCTGTAAGCTGCAAACCTCTGGTGACGCAGCAGCAGCAGAACTGGAAGAAGAAGCAGAAGACGGCAAGTTCCACTGCGGGCCTGAGAGAAAGCCCTCCGGGGGCCTGATCCGGCCCCCAGGCCACATGTTTGACACCCCTGACATAGAGTCCGCCCTCCAAAGTTGCCATTTTCTCCAAGAGAACTGATCTCTAGTCTGGAAATCAGAATCCAGGAGATCTCCAGGCCCAGGTCATAGCTGAAGGTTGGCAACCCTATCTGGTAGTTTGGAAATCAGTTGAAATTCCAGGGGATATCCAGGCCCTGCCTGGAGGCTGGCAACCTTAGCAGCTCAAAATCCCATGCAAAATTTGTTTGATGTTTTCTGATATGAAGGAGTCCAGACTCTTTGAGAAAGCTGGAGCCAGATTAAATGTACTTGCTTCTTAGTTGTTCTAGATTTTCCGGGCTGTATGGCCGTGGTCTTGGCACTGTAGGACCTGACATTTCGTTCCTACAATGCCAAGACTACGGCTATACAGCTTGGAAAATCTATAACTAATGAACTCTGGCTGTGAAACCTTCAACAACGTACTTCTTTCTCCTCCCCCAGCTGAAGACACCCACCCTCTCACCCTCTGACTCCAGGGCTCTTCTACACAAACTTTTCATCCGAAGGAAATCATTCTAGAACTCAGGGGTCTGAGATAGTCTGGCTACAAGACCCTGGTGTGAACCTTCAAGGTGACGCTCTTTTATATCAGTGCTGCCAGATCTCCAATTCTGAAGATTTTTTTCTCCCACTAAATGTCATGGAATGTAGTGGTGGGGCCTGGATACAGGCGTTCAAGCGAAGCAGAAAGCGATAGGGTATGCCATGGACATATCCGAAATAAGCCTGACGGGTAAAAGGGCGGATAGACTCTCTGTAAGTTTGGCTTTCAAAAGCAATAATTGGAATGATCTCTAAGACTGAAGGCAAGAATTCAAGCGGATAACAGTCCTTGAAAAAGAAAAAGGGACTTTGTTTCGAGATGACCAGTTCCAGTTCCAGCAAGACAATGCCACAAGGAAAGTGTTCAAGAAGAAAGAAGATTACAGCGTGGGAAGAGAAACTGACTGTGTTATACGCATTGAGGGAAATTTAATTATTAATTTGCTTTAAATGAAGGAGGGAAAAACAATTGTAAAATGAGATGCCACTGTTCTCTGAAATTTGTGTTTAAGTTAATTAGCGATTCTCCTGGAAGGCTCTTTATATAGTCAGATTTGATGGTTTGTTAACACAATCGATGATGATGACTGACCACTCTCAATGTTAAGAAAAGCCACTTTGATATTGTTAAGCTAATACTTTTATAATTTATTTATAAGTAGTGTATGACCTCCAACTCTTGGGGTTTTAGTGGGTTTTCTTTCCTTTCTTCTATAGATGTAGCTCCCCTCCCTATTTTCGTTGTAGTTTTTAGAAAATGCAATTAAAAAATCCCCTACGGGGGGCAAAAAAATAATAATGCCATGGAACGTGACTATGAACAACAACGCATATGTGCGTATACAACAGAAATGTGCAGACACTGTTGCAGTGATGCATGCAAATTATCAGCGCCTAGTGTTGCACTTTTTGCAAAACAGCCCTGGGTCATTCCCATCAACCTGAACATCTGAAGCTGCCTTATACATCCCTTGTTCACAAATGAATGCCCATACGATCCACGTACAGCACACACTTAATTTTTTTCTTGATACATGTGTCGGGTAATTCTCATGTTGCATTCACCGCACGTACCACTAAGCGTGTGATTCCAACCCCACATTTATACCCATTTCATTTGTAAAGTGAATGCACATTCAAGTCAAGTTGCCAAACTCCAGCTTGGGACATTCCTTGTGACTTGAAGTTGGGGAAGGCGCTCGGCAGGGATGTGGTGCCAGAGATTCCACCCTCCGAAGATGCCACCACGTCCAGAGATCAGTTGTCATTCCAAGAGGACTCCAGAACCCATCTGGAACCTGGCAACACCAGTGCATTGGCTATGTCTTGCAAGCAGATATGAAGACATAGATGCAGGATGGACGCTGTAATTTGTGAACAGGAGCTAGAGAGTCAGGCCACTGGTCTATCAAGGTCAATATTCTCTACTCTGACAGGCAGCAACTGACAAGGTGTTGAGCAGAGGCATCAGAGGAACACACTAAGGGTCAGGTCACACGGACATTTAGTGCGGGCTTCGCTGCTGATCCCTCGCGCATTAAAGTTTCCTGTTCATATTGGCAAACCCGCCTCCCGCACCGAAGCGGGCTGAGTCCCACGGTTTCCGCTCTTTTTATCCGCGTTTTCTGACACCTGTTGGAACAGGTGTTTTTCCGATATCTCGCGCTTTGTATCCGCGGTTTTGGTATCTGGACAGCAATCCGCCGTGACCGCGCTACCCCCCCCCCTTTTGGTGTGTTTCCGGTTTAAGTTATGCGCATGTGCAAACAGGCACTAGCTTTTATTTTGGTCTTTTTAATTTGTATGTATCCCCAAGCGCATGTTTAACCCCGTTTTCTTTCTCGTTTTCCTTTACATCTTCCATTATGTGTATTGACAGTTTGGTAATGCCGATGGTGCTTGTTTTGGGAAGACAAGCGCATGCGCAGGGTTTTTAAAAAACAAAACAAAACTGCGCCGCCGCAGGGATGGCGCGCTGTGTGATCAGTACTTCGCACGAGTGAAGCAGAAGACGGAGGGACCATCTGACCACCTCCAAGCGATATAAAATGTCACAGATAGATAACTGCGGGAAAACTAGCACGGTAAGAGGTCCGTGTGACCGTGGCCTAAGCTGCTTTCTGTTTAATCAGACCATCAGTCCATTTAGGTCAGTAATGTCCATTCAGACCGGCAGCGACTCTCCAGGGTCTCAGGTGAAGGTCTTTCACATCACCTGTTCCCTGTTCCTTTTAACTGGAGATGCTGAGGATTGAACCTGGGACTTTCTGCATGCCAAGCAGATGCTCTACCGCTGAGCCATGGCCCCTTCCCTAAAAGAAGCCGCATTATACCAAGACAGTTCCTTGGTCTATCAAGGTCAGAATTGCCTCATTTGATTGGATGAGACTCTCCAGTATCTTTCCCATCACCTTCTACCTGACCCTTCTAACTGGAGATGCTGGGGACTGAACCTGTAACCTTCTGCATGCCAAGCAGATGCATCACCACTGAGCCACAGCTCCTGAACTTTACTCCCTACCAACTTTCCTCTGTGTTATATCACTTTTAAAAAGCCAGTCCTTAGCAAGACTGGCTGATACAGAGAATGCTGGCTGCATATTTATGTATGGGGCCATTGTAACAAGAGCCAAATAACACCAGCCTAAAGTATTTTATCTAAACCAGCCTCTAGGCGCAGGCCTGTCCTTCTGCAAACTGTTAAAGGAATCTTGAATAAATGAATGTGGGCAAGTTCTGCCATTGGATCCACCTTCCAAGAATTTCCCCGTTCAAGCAAGAGGAGAACTGGGCCTCAGGGGCGTTCCGCCTCATCTAAATGACATAAATTCCCAGAGCCAGAAGTACATCTGCGCTCTATTCCTCCTAGAGGAACGTCTTTATCGTATGAAACGATCCAGGATTGAGGCTTCTATGAGAAGCCGTTCTTAGATCGCAGATGGAAAATTGGGATTTGTGCTAAATCACAGATGGTATGTATTTTTTTCCCACTATAATTCACAAAATGGGCCATTTACATCACCTCTTTTATTCATGGGTTTTGCTCATGATAATAGCAGAGATAAATGCGGGGGACCGCAAACTACGCTGCCCCTTAGCGTTCTGCTAATGGTGCTTTTCATAGGTATGGGTGGAATTTTTTTTAAGAAGTGGGGGGGGGTTTCACCCAGATGTAACCCCAGCTACGAAACCTCTGCAACTGACACAGTACCAGCTCTCTGGTATTAAAATGGTTTCGGTCCACAATAGCGGGTTGTTTGCCTTCTGGGTCTGTGCTGTAGAAAGTGACTGTCGGGATCCTCTCCACCTGTCTTTTCACTTCTCCAGGTGGGTACGGTACTTTTGGGGATGCTTGGTGTGGATCCCACAAGTGTCTGTCCCTCTCCACCCCCCCCAAAAAAAAACACCTGGCACAAATGCAGTTGTATCTCAGGGTTTGGTAGTAGGCCACGTTTTGAATAGCAGCCAGAAGCAGGGATCAGTGGATTAGCAGGGCAACGTGGTGTTCATACATCCACCATGGAATTGCACAGAAATTAGACCTGCTGCATGGACAATTCCAGGCTCAAATGGATGGGGTGGCTTGTTGGAGGTGAAGGACTTTACAAGGTCTCCTTGCACCAAGCCTATAGGGTTGTCGTGACTCTCGCTCTGGTGGGAGACCTCATGCTGGCAACTTCCTCTTCCTGCCAGTGCTTGGAGTGGTGGCGGGAGAAAAATAAACAAAAAAGCACCATCAAGCTGATGGTGCAATGTCACCTCCGGACAAAACCTGGAAGTTATGTTAGTCCTCTCTAGGAATCACTGGAAAGTCCACGGTTTTAGCATAGAGTTTTCAGCGATTTCTAGTGAGGTGTGATGTCACTTCCAGGTTCTCCCTGGACAAAACCTGGAAGTTATGTTAGTCCTCTCTAGAAATCACTGGAAAGTCCACGGTTTTAGCATAGAGTTTTCAGCGATGTCAAGTGAGGTGTGATGTCACTTCCAGGTTCTCCCTGGACAAAACCTGGAAGTTATGTTAGTCCTCTCTAGGAATCACTGGAAAGTCCACGGTTTTAGCATAGAGTTTTCAGCGATTTCTAGTGAGGTGTGATGTCACTTCCAGGTTCTCCCTGGAAGTGGCATCACGCCATTGCAGATGGTGCCCTCCCATGTCCCCACCTTTCCAGACTCTTGCCGATTTCCAGACATAGCCTGGCAACCCTGAAAGCACACCAATACTCCAGAGGAGGCAGTAAAGCTAGTAAGGTGGATAGGTCAGTTTCTTCTCTATCCTGCCTGTCGGTTCTGCTGCTCTCTCTGTTTACCCAGAATGTTGTTCTCAGGGACGTCCTTTCCTTCCAGCTGCCTCCTTCCCTTGCCGCTTATTTGTCTAAATTCCATGAGGTCTACAATCTCTTGCCATCCTAGCCTAGATAGCTAGTTAGTATGCCTAGTCTTCCTTTCCTATCATGGTATGGAATTCCTTAGCAATAAAGGGCATCTGTTTCTTTTATAAAGCAACTGGCCCTTGTGTGGACTTTATGTCTAAAGCAGCCTCCCCTTTCGCTGTGCAAAACCAGCTCTAACATAACAGGATGGAAGGTGTTAAAGTTCTGACGGTGACATGATCGAGGTTTATAAGATTATGCATGGCAAAGAGCAGGTAGAGAAAGAGGTGCTTTTCTCCCTTTCTCACAAGACAAGAACTCATGGGCACGCCATGAAATTGCTGAGCGGTCGGGTTAGAACGGATAAAAGGAAGGACATCTTCACCCAAAGAGTGATGAACACATGGAATTCACTGCCACAGGAAGTGGTGGCGGCTACAAGCATGGACGACTTCAAGAGGGAATTAGATAAGCATATGGAGCATCAGGGTCCATCAGTGGCTATTAGCCACAAGGTATAGATAGGGGCTCTGGGGCAAGTGATGCTCTGTCTTATTGGTGCTTGGGGGGGGTCAACAGTGGGAGGGCTTCTAATGTCCTGGCCCCACTGGTGGACCTCCTGATGGCACCTGGTATTTCTGGCCACTGTGTGATACAGAGTGTTGGACTGGATGGGCCTTTGGCCTGATCCAACATTGGCGTCTCTTATGTTCTCATGTTCTTAATTTCTCAAGGGCTCCTTTCCCTCGCCCACAGAGGCCATTGTTGTTATTATCCATTGCTAATGGGTTGGTTAATAATGGATTCAAAGTACGCCTCACTGTTCTTGCCCACCTTTTCTGTGAGCAGACAATTCTCTCTTCTGAATATTCACAGCATATATCTCTATATTCCTCTGTGTATTCACCCATCCTTTGAATTGTTACGGAGGCAATGTGACCATCTAGGATGGTCCAGGGTAAGAGGCTTCTTTTCCCACCAGGTGGAAACCAAAGGGCAGGAGATGGCCTCATGTCAGCTGAGAATCTTCTTGAACTCTTGGAACAGGATGCTCACCAGCTCGAAGAGGTGCTCACCAGCGCCAAGAGAAAGTGACACATCTGCCCGTAGAAAGCTGGGGGCAGAGCAACAGCAAAGATAGGAGGTCTGGTGGCAGTTTTGAACAGATAGAGAAGGGTGCAGGTTTTCACGGACTGGGGCACTTGCTGCTCCTCACCCTATGAGGTAGGTGGGGCTGAGAGAAGTGGGAAATCAAACCCGGTTCTCCCAGATTAGATTCCGTGCATTTAACCACTACACCAAACTGGCTCTCCAAACGATGCTGTGGAATCCCCTCTGGCACCAAACTCAGAGGGGATCTCCGGCTGACTTTCCTCTGCCTGCCCCCCAAGTTTGGTGAGGATTGCATTTACGGAGTCAGAGTAGCATCCCCCTCCCCCCAAGAAGGTGCCCCATCCTCCATTGTTTCCAATGGAGGGGGGGGACAGCAAAAAAACAAGGGCAATAGAAGCCCAACAGAACAGAATCAAAGTCCTAGAGAACTGAAGGTGCTGGGGGGGGGCATTTTTGCAAGCCCAGCAGAACCAATGCAATGTGCCTAGCAGCACCAGTGCCACTGTGGCCGCACAAACCCAACAGGACTAAGGTCAAACCAAAGAATCTCTGCATCAGAAACTAAAGAGGAGGGACTTTTGCAAGACCAGCAGAACCAGTACAATGTACTAGTGCCCAACAGAACCAAGTGCCATTGTGGCAATGCCATCAGCAATGATAGGAATGAGCTTCGGCGGGGGGGATGCAATCAGATACCAAAAACTGGTCTCATGTGAAGCTGCAGCATCACTTCCAGTTATGTGCCTGGATGTTACACTCAAGGAATTTCCCAGATACCTATGGTTTTGACCTGTACATACCCAGAATGACATTATGGCATTGCCTGATGCCAGTCCTGTCCCCATTTTGTTTCCTCTACTCCACCATGCAGTAGCAGAAGGGGAGACTGACCTCCATAGCAGGCAACCTGGTCCTCATTTTCCAGCTATTTTTGCTCCTGCTTCTCAGTTTCTCGAGACATCAGGGAATTAAGGCAGTTAATCCCTGCAGGCAGGCAAACAGCAACCCTAGTTCAGGTCCTAGATCCAATGCCATATGATTCGGTCGGCATCAACCCTTCAATGAAGCTTCGTGAGCAGTCTCCTAATAGAAATCCAAGCATATGCATATCCTAGTCTTGGGAACCCATAATTTAGGGCTTGATGGATGCAAGTCAGGGAGACGGACGTGCACCCGGATTCTAACAGCTGCACAAGCAAGTTAGTAAGTTTTAAATTCACACAGCTATGTCTTCGGGGGGTGGGGGGTGGGGAAAGCATTTTATTTTTGTTTTTAAATCTGCCATAACACAGCTGGATGGCATCAAATTGTCATTAAAACATGGTATTTAAGATGATTTAATGGCTCGATTGCTAGGCAGGAACCGTGGCAGTTTACTCAAACTACTGAGCATGAAAAAGGATGTAACTGTTTAAGTGGCAGTAGGAAAGGGGTGGGGGTGGGAGGGAAATACTGATTGTTTTAGAGAAAGAACGCACAGGCCTACTCATAACGCATGTGGGTTTCTGCCGGGAGGGACGGAGTTTCTTTTGCGCAGTTGTGGAACAATACAGCCTTACAATGCTTATTCATTCACACTCCCGATTAATGTACATGGGGCTTGGCAGAGTAACATTCAGCTCAAGAAAAAAGGGGGGTCTGCCCCAAGGAGATTACAATCTATAATTTTACTCAGGGAGATATAACAAATGGAGAGGGAGAACTTGAGTACCAGGAGATGAAGGAGAGAACCATAGGGACTGCCTGGCTTGCTGTCAAATAAGGCTGGAAGTATCTTCCCAACAACACTCCCTTGTCCCTTGGGGGAAGCGCCAGGCAAGAGGGAAGGGGTTAATTTGTCCCAATTCTTTCTCCCGGCTCTGTGCTCTCTTGGACTGGGGGCCACAAGAGCTACAGAGGCGTACCCTATGGCCAACCAAGCCAGGGTTTCAGTTCTTCCCTATACGTATGGCACACGCCCCAGTCCCCAAACACGCCTCATTGTCCATCTGCCAGTTGTCCTACACGGTTTTGTACTGTTGGCCACATGAGACCTTTAAAAAAATTAAGTCTTTTGGTGAGGCCAGTTCAGCACCAGCCCCCAAACACAGTGTCTTTTATGGTGCCTATAAAGCACTGAAGTAGCTGCGGTGGCTCAAGTAGTCAAGACGCTGAACTGCAGGCTGTGGAAGGTCAGTAGTTCAGCAGTTCGAGACCCAAGTTGCCGCATGATGGAGTGAGCTCCCATCTCTACCAGCTCCTGCCAACCTAGCAGTTCGAAAGCAAGAAATTGCAAGTAGATAAATAGGGACCACTTCAGTGGGAAGGTAACAGCGTTCCGTGTGCCTTGGTGTTTAGTCATGCCGGCCACATGACCACGGAAACGTCTTCGGACAGCGCTGGCTCTTCGGCTTTGAAACGGAGATGAGCACCGCAACCCTAGAGTAGGACTCGACTGGCTTTCGAGCAAGGCAACCTTTACCTTTACCTATAAAGCACTGACACTGATGCAGAGTAGCCTGATAACAGCTCATACTTTATTGGTTACATGGAGAACTTGAGATGGATAGTCTGGCCGGTTTATATCCCCATAGCTAACCACACGCAAGCACACACCCACAACCGTGATAGGCTACATTTACACTACTAGGTCTACCATAGGTACTTTCCAGGATCCGCATGAGCTCATTGGCCCACGTTAGGATCCATCTGGCCCATTGTCTCTAGACCCGAAGGTCTGTCCAAACGCATGGCTTCGCTAGTGCTTGCGTGGCCATAAGAGTACATAACAGTGCCTTTGTTTTAGTTGAAGGAGGCGACTGGGGTCCCAACTAAACATTTTCCAGGATCCAGTTGGGTGCAGTGGTTAAAGTGTCAGACTAAGGTGTGGTTCACATTCCCTCCTCTGCCCTGGAAGCTGGCTGGGTGACTTTGAGCCAGTCACACTCTCTTTCTCTCAGCCTAACCTACATTGCAGGGTTGATGTTCGAGGAGAAAGATGTAAACCACCTTGGTTGCTCACTGGGGAGAAGGCAGG
>NW_015176559.1:49807-72455 GCF_001447785.1 Gekko japonicus | reverse complement strand
CTTGCAGGTCCACTGCCGGGCCCCTCATGGGGCTCGGCAGTGGAGCTGCAAGGCCGGCGGCGGTGGCCGGGACCGTTGGGGGCGGGGTGTGTGGCCTTATGACACACTTCCGGTGATGCCAGGGGGTGTGGCCTTATGACACACTTCCGGTGATGTCAGGGGGTGTGGTATATGCTAATGAGTTATGCTAATGAGTTCCCCTAGCTCTTTTTCTACGAAATTACCCCTGACCAGATCCATACACAGTACATGTGTTTTTACACCTCTGGGGGAGGGGGAAGGAGATGTGATGGAATGTTTTTTCCGTGCCAATTCTTTTTTTTAAAGTCTCTGACATAGAAAACAAGATATCGAGGAGAAGGGCTTCTCTTTGACATGCACATTTCCCGCGTGCTAGCGGTTCCGGCTATTACCTTTTGAAATGCTTCTGTATTCAAGCATTCTGCACGATGACCTCATAATCCAGCGGTTTTCAAAAGCGAATCAAAGCATTGTGGAAGAGTTTTAAAGTACAGACTTGCCATTTTCAGCACTCAGAAAATGAATACCAAACTGTACGGGGAGTTCCTGAAGCAGCGGCCCGTAATGTGTTAGGGGGGCGCTGCTGAGCCATACTGACGCAGTCCCCTGTGGGACTGGTGATCAGAAAAGCTGTCTAGTAAAGCGCAGCACACAGATAGTAGTCCGCGTAAGTAGGACTTCGGACAGCCACGAAGCCAGAATAGTAAATCACGGGAAATGAGAGGCAATTGCATGAATGTGGCTTTATGCAACATGGGCAGAATTCTAGGATCACGGTACATGATGTAGCTTCACAAAAATTGTTACCACCACCACCCCAAATGCTCCTGGAAACTTAGAGCTGGGCTGGCCATAGGGATGCCAGCCTCCAGGGGAGACCTGGGGATCCCCCAGAATTACAGCTCACCTCGAAACTACAGAGATCAGTCCCACTGGAGAAAAGGGATGTTTTGGAAAGTGGACTCAGTGGCATTATATCCCACTGAGATCCCTGTCCTGCCTGGACCCCGTCCCCAAATGTTCAGGAGTTTCCCAATCGGGATATGGCCACCTACCCCCCCATCCCCGGCTGGTGGGGGACGCCAACTGGGCAACCCTGCCTGGCAACCCTTTTTTGTTGTTCAGTCGCACAGACGAGTCCAACTCTTCGCGACCCCAAGGACCAGATCACGCCAGGCCTTCTGGTCTTCCGCCGTCCTCTGAAGTTTGTTCAACTTCATGTTCGTTGCATCTATGACACTGTCTAACCATCTCATCCTTTGCCGTCCCCGTCCTCTTTGACCTTCAATCTTTCCCAGCATCAGGGTCTTCTCCTCCAGGGAGTGCTCCCTTCTCATTGGGTGGCCAAAGTATTTGAGCTTCAGTTTCATTATCTGGCCTTCCAGGGAACAGTCAGGGTTGATTTCTTTTAGGGTGGACTGATTTGATCTTGCAGTCCAAGGGACTCTCAAGAGTCTTCTCCAGCTCCTTAGTTCAAAAGAATCTATTCTTCGGCGCTCGGTAGACAAAGTTAGACATATCACTGAGTCACTCGAGGGAATTAAAACAGCCTCAGCAGTGGCCCGATCCGGCAGGACAGCTGTCAGCTCTATACTCCCACGAATGGCAGGGGTGGGAGCTCTCACACGAAGGGGTGGCGGTGGCTGCTGGGCTTGTGCAAGAGGCACAGACCCTATTTGGGGGCTGGGGGGGAGGCCAGGCCCATAGCTACGGTGGGGCATCTTGGGGCTAGGCCCCCTGACTTCCCATCCAGCCCAGGGCATCACAGTCTTCTCCCCGGGATTAATTTGATTCACCAGTGCCCCCCAAGAAATTTAAAGCCCCCCCCCAATTAAAAAAACCCCTGGCTATGCACCTGGGCCTGGCTGAGGAGGAAGTGAGTGGAGGACACAATTCCAAATGCAGAGGCCAGAATGTGCAGAAGAAGAGGAGGAGGAGGGAGGGTACTATATACCCCTCCCCTTTCCATCTGAGGCCTCGGGAAGGGGGGGTGTTGTCCCAGCAGGCTCAACCAGAAGATGACGGGGGTCTTCTTCACCCCCTTTCACTCCTTGCCACGGGCAGATGCCAGCAGCAACTTGGGCGACACGCCCCTTGGCAATCTAAGTGGGCAGAAACCTTCCCCCTGACTTCACACAGTGTGCTGAGAGACTTAACCCCAGCACTCTCAAGGGCGATGCCAGAGAATCTTTTGCATTGGCCCCATAATATTTATTTATTTATTTATTTATTTCATTCCATTTATATCCCGCCCTCCCCGCACGCAGGCTAAGGGCGGCTTACAAGGCACAAAGTGCAATAAAAACAAACAGATTAAAACAACTGAAGCTAAAAATGCACAACTAACAGGATACATGAAAGACTAAAATTACACACTCCCCATTCCATATCAGGAGGAGGTCAGAAGATCAAAAGGGGGGGACACCATGTTCCAGTTACTCCATCAACCCATCCTGGTGGTCCTGCTCCGCAGTTACGTGGTGGTGGTAGTGGCGGCGGCAGCTCCTACTCAAAAGCCTGGCGGAAAAGCTCCATCTTGCAGGCCCTGTGGAACTGTAAAAGGTCCCACAGTGCCCTGATCTCCTCCAGGAGCTCATTCCACCAGGTAGGAGCCGCCACCGAAAAGGACCTGGCCCTCGTGGTAGCTAGCCTGGCCTCTTTAGAGCCCGGGGTCACTAGGCGGTGTTGTGACCCCGACCGAAGTACTCTTTGGGGCCTGTGTGGGGAAAGGTGGTCCCTCAGGTATGCCGGACCCTGGCCATGTAGGGCTTTAAAGGTGAGCACCAGCACTTTGAAGTGAATCCGGTATGCTATAGGCAGCCAGTGCAGCGCCTTCAGCACAGGTTGGGAAGGGCGCTGAGAAAAGAGCTGGCAAAAAAGCTAATACCTCAGCTTCTCTCGGCCATTTTAATTTAGAGCCAGGGTAGTTTGCTCATGTGTTTGCTTATGCTTATTTTTATTTGTATCCCCCTTTTCTCCCTGATCGGGGACCCCCCCTCCTCCACTTAATATATTTATTTATTAAGATTTATACCCCACCCTCCCCGCAGAGCGGGCTCAGTGCGGCTTACAAGGGGCAAAGCCCATATAAAACAACCTGGTGAGGAGAAGTTAGGCTGAGAGACCGTGATGGACCCAAGGTCACCTGGTGTGCTTCCATGGTTGAGTAGGGGACTCTAACCCAGCCATCCCAGGCAATGCTCCCTCTAAGCTGTGGAGTCTTGTAAGCAAAAATTCTACTTTGTGAGCTGCTGACATTAAAGTTGTGAGTGAGGGATTTGGCTGCTGCATAAATTAGTTTGCTCTGGAGCCCCATCCTTCCTGAGTTAAGACAAGAAAATGTGTGAGCCAGAGGCTAAAAAACGGTGAGCTAACTCACACTAACTCGGCTTAGAGGGAACACTGAATTCCCAGGTCCTAGGCTGACACTCTAACCACGACACCAAGCCTTTTATCCGGCTGAGTGATAACTGAGGGTCAGACTCCAGGTGCAGATGGGTGGAGGGAAAACATCATGGGCTGTGCAGTGAAGTGGAAAAGAACTTCTACAGCTCGCCACCCAACTCACACATGCCCAAAGCCTGAGTCCTGGCAGCCCCACGGTAGCTAGAGCCAGTTTCGTGTAGTGGTTAGGAGTGCGGACTCTAATCTGGGAGAACCGGGTTTGAGTCCCCACTCCTCCACAGGCGGCTGCTGGTGTGACCTTGGGTCAGTTACAAGTTCTCTCAGAGCTGTTCTCTCTTTTTAATCCCCCGAAGGGTAGCTTTATTGATTTTTTATTACACCTACGTGACTACAAAAAGGAAAGAAAAGAGAGGGAGAAAAAATGGAAGGGGGGGGAAAAATAACAAACTAAAATAACAAACCCCAGGATACAAACAGTATAAAGAAAGAAAACCCACACTATAACTAAAAACCCAAGAAAGTAGGGTCATTAACAGTTAGTATGCAGTTAGTTATAAAGATTAATGCTTTCATTAAGTCAAGGAATTTAGGAGATTAGTTAGTCCATTTTGTTGTATATCTAATTTCTTCTCAGTGTGCACATAGACTTCTTCCAGCTCATCCATAAGTCTTTTTAGTTCATAAGTGCTATTTGGCAACTCTTAGCCGCAAGTCATATGCTTCTCTGGCCGTGCCTCCTTCTGCTCCAAGTAGGTCTCTGTCCGTCTCTTCCAGGTCAGCTGCCTGGCCTCCTCCGTCTTGCTGCTCTTCCTCTTTCTGTCCGAAGAATTGCTTCAACCATTCTATGCACAGCTTAAAACTTTAATTTCATCATGCTATTGGAAAATGCTGAATAAATGAACTTTTAGAAAATGCCATTATAAGAGGGTTACTCATTACAGATCTCATTACAAGCTATCTTTATAATGTACACCTGACAATAACATGTAAATGTTGAGCTTTAAAAGGTCAGCTTAACTAACAGAACAATTTTACTATTTATAGCAAAGGGTGAACTTTTGTTATTTGGATGCTTAAGCAACTAACCCTTGAGTTTAATGTAATTAGGGAAGGGATATTCAATTTACAGTATCCACATGTAATGATAATTACATTGGTCCCAAAAAGCTGTGGGTAAGCATAAGAAACCTTTGTAATTACATCCTGTTTTCAAAATGACTTTAGTGCTGTGAACTTGAAGCATTTCAGCAAATGAAGGCCAATGCACATATAATGAAAACTACAGAGGGTTTAAAAGCTACACTGTTTAACATAATGAGCACTACTACCAGGGGGAGATCACAAAATGCTTTCTATAACTCACCCCGACAGCCCAAGCCATCTCGTTTTCTCTCACAAACATCCATTTAAAAAAGAATACAAAGGACAGCTTCCACCACTCTTTTCCCAACACCTCATGAATATGCTTCAGACTTGTCTCTCAAGATGCTCAGAGAAGACAGCCCCCTTAAACTCTGTGTGGATTTCGAGAGTAGTCCCAAACTGTACAGCTTCTGATTCCATTTGGTTCAAAAGAACACCAGAGAGGTATGAATATGAAACAATTCTCTATTACACGCACGGCAGATTAGCTGTGTCAGCATTCCAGTAAGACCAAGGTAAAAATAAACAAATAACTGTGCTCACAGCTGCTGCAGCACTCACTCTCTGGAAAATTATTCAGGCATCATAAGATGATATTAAATGCTGCCACTTGCAGCTTCACAGCTTTCTGACTATTCACACCAGAATAGGATGAATACTTACGAGATTCTTCCATTATGTTTGTGTCTTAAAAGGGGGTAGATGGAACCTTCTTGGTTGATAGGAAAATGATCTGTCATAATTCATTAACAACACAGCTTTGCCCAGGTTTCTTTCAGTGAATGTCAAGTGATCTATGAAAAATGCTGAGTGCACAATGGTTTCTCCAGAGACTCTGTAATATGCTTGCTACTCTTTGGCACCATTTGGCATGTACGATCCAGATAGGCAAGTATCAGAGCAATCCTAAACAGAGTTCCATCCTTCTAAATCTAATGAAGTCAATTCGTTTGAAGGATATAACTCTGTTTAGGATGGCACTGTAGGTTTTGCAAGGCCTGTTAGAGACCGATTGGTATCCCACTACAGTTATCCACAGAAACTGCTAACTTCTCTTCAATGAGAAGTGATCAACTATTTAGCAGTAAAAATAAATATTAGAGAAATAAAGTTAATATGAGTTTAAATAGTATGACATAACATCTGATTGTTTTGATGCTCAACCTGTACTCCGGACAAGAAGCTACTGTTAGGACAGAATATGGAGAAACAGAATGGCTTCCAGTTGGCAAAAGTGTCAGACAAGGGTGTATTTTGTCTCCCTGTCTGTTCAATCTGTATGCAGAACATATCATGAGGAAAGCCAAATTAGATTTAGATGAAGGTGGAAGTGAAAATCGGTGGAAGGAACATTAACAGTTCAGATGACTCCACTTCACTGGCAGAAAATAGTGAAGAGCTGAAATGACTACTGATGGTTAAAACAGAAAGTGCCAAAGCAGGATTACAGCTGAACATCAAGACAACAAAAGTAATTATGAGGAATTATACCCCTTTAAAGTTTACAAGCCCTGATCTGGATAGCTCAGGCTAGCCTGTGTCATCTAATCTCAGAAACTAAGCAAGGTTGGCCCTGGCTAGTATTTGGGTGGGAGACCTCCAAGGAATACCAGAGTCATGACGGGGGGGAGGTAATGGCAAACCACCTCTGAACATCTTTTGCCCCTGGGGTTGCCATAAGTTAGCTGTGATTTGATGGCACTTTCCACCACCATTTCATTTCCCAAAGCAGCTTGTGTTCTCTTGTCCTTCTCACAACAACCCTGTGAGGTAGGCTGCAAGCATGTGTGAGCTTCCATGGCAGAGTGGGAATTTGAACCTGGGTCTCCCAGATCCTGGACTGGCACTGTAACGTGTACACCACACTGGCTCTTATCCCTCATGAAAAGGCCAACGTGTGTTCAACTTGGACTATCGATTGTCCCATCTTCAGGAAGAACAGCCACCAGATGGGAACAGGATTTCCAATTACTCCGAAGAATCCAGGTGACCTTCAAATGACCCTCTGTGCCCATGCTATGAATTAGCCAATCTATATTTATTTAATCATTTTAAAGCGCAGGGGAAAGACTATGCACATGGGTTTGAACACTCACAGTTCACCTGACGGAAAGGTGCAATTTGGATAGAGCACCGACACAGCTGGCTCGCATCTGTTCCATTCATGCTCTTTAAAAACACAAAACCGCTTTGAATGATCGTTTTTATTTTCCGTTTTAAAGACTGCCTCTCTTTCAGGACCAAATCTTTCACTTCCTTTGCAAAGACCTGTTCTCACAAAACGGTTCACAACACACTTGCCAAGCCTTTTGGTCAGCGACCAGAATAAATTTGATTCCTTTCCCCCCTTGAAACGAGAGAAGGGGGAAAGGGTTCTGAAAGTAAGTCAAGGGTCTTCTTCTTAACATACTGAGTTGATAGCCCCATTTCTTTGCCAGCTTTTGATCAGAGAGGAAAAAAATACCTTAAAAGGGGTGAAAAATTGAATATTGGCTTATACTGCTCCGCTGCTATTCGTCACAACGCTTTGATTAGTTTTCTTAAAAGACTACACACTCAATAATTTGAAGCGAGAGGTTAATGGTGTTATTACAACTATTATCCCTTTTAAAATCATTATCCTCTTGTTTTTCATGTCTATATTACCTTCACCTTTTCGTGAACCCATTTTCCCAGCTGTTTCACTCTGTCGTAAAGTTTGCCGAATACCATCCCAGGAAAAAGACTAAATGGTGTGTTTTATCAGACAGGCCTAAGGGAATTCACAGATTCCCGTAACTCAATCTGTACAGAGAGATTGGAACAAAATGTTCTATATACCTTCTTTCCCCCTTCCCCCCGTTTTCACTGGACCGTGATTGAAATATAGACCTCCAAAAGTTAAAAGAGGTGAAATTATTTGGAAAAGGCTAATCTCCTTCAGGAAATTTAAAAGATCGGATATCGCCTCAAAATGGTGAGTGTATATGATCTGTGTTTACAGGGAAATGTCACCTTGAGGGGAAATGTCCATCTAACTTCACTGCAGTTATTAAAAATTAGCAAAATGCCCATCATTTTTTTTTGGGGGGGGCAAACGGGAGGGGGAAGAGTGGAAGATTGCATGCTTTGTCTACCAAAAGTTCTGGAATCAGTCCTGGGCATCACTGGTAAAAGGTCTCAGCTGTTGGACAATATCTCCTTCAGCCTGAGACCCTGGAGGTGGTGGAAAGTACCATCAAGTCTCAGAAGACTTATGGCGACCCCTCACGGGGTTTTCAAGGAAAGAGACAAACAGAGATGATTCAGGGTTGCCAGCCTCTGCGTAGCAACCCTGGACTTCCCTTGGTGGTCTCCCATCCAAGGATTAACCAAGGAAGAAGGGGAAGAAGAAGAAGAAGAAGGAGCAGAAGGAGAAGAAGAGTTGGATTGACTCAGAGCCTCAGAGTGGCTCAAAATCTCCTTTCCCTTCCCCTCCCCACAACAGACACTTTGTGAGGTCGGTGGGGCTGAGAGAGCTCTGAGACAACTGCTCTTGAGAGAACAGCTCTGAATGATCTTCTTTGTTGGTCTCCCATCCAAAAACTAAGCAGGGCCAACCCTGCTTGGCTTGTGAGATCTGATGAGATCAGGCCTAGCCTGGGCCACCCAGTAGGTCGGTGTCCTGAAGAGCTGATGTCAATCAGACAATGCTGATCTTCCTGGACCAAGGATCTGACCTAGAAGAAGGTAGCTCCACAGCCACGCAAGGGAGGGCCAGTCAACATTGGGCCCCCAAAACAACACTGTCGTCTCCAGGATGAATCCTTCATGATCCCCCTAAAAGCAAACGGCAGCTATTCCCTTATATATTCAATAGTATTCAAATACGGACATCATATGGACAAATATTCAGTCACAGAGACTATTGCACCAGGGCTAAACCTGCATTTGGTGATCCCAGCATCTGAAGCAGAAGACATCTTCTCCCTCCCTCTTATCCTCGGTCCCAGTTTTTTTCTCTTATTTCATAGAATCAGCTATATTGGCATAACTCCCCTGCCATTTGCATACATCTGCCCCGGTCTTCCACACACGTACACAATATAAATCCCTGTGTGAAGAAACTACTGGAGGGATCTTTTTTTAGTGGATCTGTTGCCAGGGAAAAGAAACCCCATGCCGGCTGCAACCTCCCAGCTTTACGCAGCATTACAAAAAGAATGTCACAAAAAACCACAAAAAGCTGGGCATCTCATTTACTTTGGATCTTGTGCTGAAGAATAACTGCACCAGACAAAAGACTCAATCCTAAACCAAGGCTCCATTCCTCGCCCATGTACGACTGTGAGGAAAGGCTAAAGAAGTCTGGGACTATTCAGTTTAGAAAAAAGATGTGCCAGGGAGGGAACAAGACAGAGGTTTACAGCATTATAAGAGAGTAGATGGACAGAAGTTTTCCTGACTCTCCCGTAATACTATAACTAGGGGGCAGGGCTATTTTTGGGCAGAAACGCACAGGAACGGAGTTCCGGCTGGCTCCCAAGTTGGCCACGCCCAGCAGGAACTCATTAGCATAATAGGCCACACCCAACAGCAGAAACTCATTAGGATTGGCTACATTAGGGGTGTGTGGCCTAACATGCAAAGGAGTTCCTGCTACAAACAAAGCCCTGGTTTTGACAACAAACAAGGTAAACAGAATAACAAGCAAAAGGTGGGTGTGGCTGGATAACCACACTTCTGGTAACATGGGGGTGCAGCCTAATATGCTAATGAGTGGTGCTGTCAGGGGTGTGGCCTAATATGCTAATGAGTTTCTGCTGTTGGGTGTGGCCTATTATGCTAATGCGTTCCTGCTGGGCTTTTTCTACAGAAAGAGCCCTGGGGGGCAACCAATTAAGTTGATGGGAGATAGGGTACACAACAGACAAAAGGAAGTGATTCTTCACTTGAGGGATAAATAAATTGTAGACATCACTGCCACTGGATGTACTGATAGCCACCCACAAGTATAGATGGGTTTAAAAGTGGGTTAGACCAGAGGTGTTGAACTTATTTGTCACAAGGGCTGGATCTGACATATATATCACTTTGTCTGGTTGGGCCATGTGTGCCATAAAATGTAATGCCAGATACCGGAGATATAGAACACAGGCAAACCCAATGAACGATATTATTTTTTACTCAAAACACAAACATGCTTAAAAAATTAACACTCCTACAGTATTTCCTTCCACCAGAACAGAACAGAAATCTTTATTATGGTTCATAACCACAGACAGTCCAACCATAGCATATTCCAAGCATACATACGTCCAGCTCAAAACAATTCAAACCCGTTTTTGAATTAATACGCTGCATTAACCTAGGAGTCTTTCAGTTGCGTATTTAAGATTTTTTCCCCTAATTCTATAAATTGCTGCCAGAAATTTGGCGCATGCTAATGTCACCTATGGATTGGTGTCTATTGTAAGCATAATACTAATCTCAGAGTCCAAAAGACCTAAAAGCCTTTCCCGTATGGGTTAAATAAATGTAGCCCGTATGTTTTGATAGAACCCACATGCAAGCAAAATATGGTCGATAGTATCAGCCTTTCCAGTACCACAAAAGCAAATATGCTCAGCCAGAGGTATCTCCTTGTAGCAACCTAGTATGACTTCAGGAGGGAAAATATTACAACCAATGCTCCCTCTAAGCTGTGGAGTCCTGTGAGCAAAAATTCTACTTTGTGAGCTACTGGCATTAAAGTTGTGAGCGAGGGATTTGGCTACTGCATAAATTAGTTTGCTCTAGAGCCCTCCTTCCTGAGCTAAGACAAAAATGTGTGAGCCAGAGGCTAAAAAACTGTGAGCTAGCTCACACTAACTCTGCTTAGGGGGAACACTGATTACAACAAGCCAAAGAGAAGGCCCTTCAATGAGATGGAATTACCAAATTTGTCAGATAGGGAGCTGGAGAGACCACATATCTTATATGAGGGGAGCCAAAAAACTAGGGGCTCTAGCAATGTCATTCTGCCTCTCTATGTCAAATAGTCGCTGCTTTATCACAGCTCTTGCTTGGCCTAAGGCCATCATTTGTAGAGATTCAGGTGAAAAGCCTAGCAAAGCCAACTTCTGATATACAGCCCTAATCCAACAAGAACTGTGCCCTATCCTTCAAAATTAAAGAGGTAATATCCAAAGGGGAGTGACTAAGCTTCAGCCAGCTGTATATCGATGCCAGGGTCACCCTCACTTCTATTCTTATCAACCCAGATTCCAGATGCATAATAGCATTTGGGGCACCTTTAGGGAACTGAAATAGGGCTCCACCGTTCATTACTCATTAGCACTGGGACAGTATACAGGGGCAAAATAGGGCTGCCAAATGCCCCCGGGGGGCGGATTTCCCCCTGCTTTCGAGCCCCAATTTCCGCCCCTGCGGAATCGGGGCCCGGGGGAACCCCCACCCCCGCGTGACGTAGATGCGGCTCGTGCGCGCACTGGAGATGGCCAGGGATCCCCCGCCGAGAAGGTAAGGGAGATTTGGCAACCCTAGGGCAAAATGCACAGCCTCTGTCACCTGCCGATAAAAGTAATCAGCTGCTCATGGGCCGGATGAGAACTCTGAATGGTCTGGTTCCAGCTCGCAGGCCATTATGTTTGACACCCCTGGATTAGACAGAGTCATGAACGATGGATCCATTAATGGCTACTAGCCATGGTGGCTACTAAAGGAAACCTTCCCAGCCAGAGACAGCAAACCTCAAAATACCAGTGCTAAGGTGCAACATGGAGGGAAGCCAGCATGCTATAGCTATATCTTATCAGTTCTCAGAAATTAAGCAGGGTCAGGACTTGGGTGGGAGACCAACAACGAAGCTTCGCATGCGAGGAAGGCACTGGTAAACCACCTCTGCTTCTCACTTGCCTTGAAAGCCCCTTGCTGGGGTCACAGTCAGGGGTCATTTCCTGCAGGAGCGCACAGGAGCGGAGCTCCGGCAGTAAGGAGCCCAGGGGGCGGGCACATGCAACAAGCCCCGCCCCTGCTCCCAGCAGCACTCAGTTGGGCCACGAGGAGCAAGAAGCAGCCAGGTAAGTTGCAGAGCCCCCGCCCACCTTCAGGTACAAGCTCTCCCTCCTCCGCGAGGGCAGATCTGTACACCCCCCCCCCAATAGCTAGCAATCCAAAACAGTCCAGTGGAGCCTGAGCGGTGGGTGTTGCCTTCTGACACACTTCCGGTGATGTCAGGGGGCGTGGCATATGCAAATAAGTTATGCTAATGAGCTCATGCCCCTCTTTTTGTACGAAATGACCCCTGGTCACAGTAAATTGGTTGAGACTTGACGGCACTTACATCTGTATGTAGGAAGCAACATCAGGCAAGGCTAGATGGATCACTGGTCTGATCCAGCAGGGCTCTCCTCATGTTCTTGCGAGTTTTTGCATTCAGTCAGCCAGACTCTTAACCTTGTATTAACATTGGGGTGATGGTAGGATTGTTGTTTTTTGGGGGGGAGGGTATTCTAAAATTGGCATGGCTTTTGTCACGCGCCATGAGAACAAACACCTGCCGAGATTAAAAGGGGCCCAATTAAATTCCCCAACCACTCAGTCAACATTTGCTTTTCAAAAGATACTGGGTACCACATACCACTTAGCAATATAATCACTGATATCCGAGTGTTGCCGATGGGCAGATATCAGGCTCTCCGAGTACGGTGTGTTTGCCTCATTTGTGAGAAAGCCACTTCGTGCCCGTGCTTTTACAGCCTGTAGCAGTCAAATGTCACCTTCCTTCTCGGACAAACGCTTAACCGGCCTTTCAGATAATGGCTCAGTGCCGCAAGAGTACTGAAATGGAACAGGCGACAACCCGTGTTGACCAGTGGCTCACCCTTTTCCACTCATGCCTCAGAGTGGGGTTGATGGTGGAGACAACTGGTACTTCATCGGTGGAAGGGTTTGCTGGCCAGAATTCAGCAGTGCCACACACACACAAAAAGCCAAATTGTACCACGAGAAAGACCCCGATTCTGTGACTGAAACTCATTCATCGAAGTTTCACACCTTCACACCTTTCATTGCTGGCTATATTGCCCCCATATAAAAAAAATTTGGGATATGGTTCTGAATCGCATAAGAACTATTACAGGCCTTAATATTTTCCCTTCTCCTGCTGATCTTTCTGAATGGTTGGTCAGCCATACAGCATGCACATCCCAAAAGGGAAATCATTCCCATCCTTCTCCCAACAGCTTATACAGCAATTGCTGCTTGATGGGAAAAAACCCACATTCCCCAAACCTGTCTCTCTGGCACAAGAAACTCTGGGACTTTTACATCATGGCTAAAATAGCACTTAACACCTCTCCACTAGCCTCTGCTCCAACTCTTACTAACTTTTCTGCTACTTGGCTCCCAATATTAGACTACTTAATGACACAAGATGAGGCTTAGCAGCCGTGGAGGAACAGACGCTGAGCCGAGCCAAAAAGGATGCAGGAGAAAAAGCAGATTCCACCGAGGGTGCTGGTAGGCAGTCCCACCCCCAACGTCAATGTGGCCCAAGATAGGAAAAATTAGTTCCTAGAACGACCAGAATGTGAACCGCCCAGAGACCCCTTCGGGGATTAGGGCGGTATATCAAGTGTAAAGTAAATAAATAAAAAAATATATTAAATTTGGGTCTGTAACCATTTCTTTTCATTTTGGTGGAAGGGAATTGATTATGAAATGTCATTCGATAACATGGGATTTCTAAAAGAAACATGGGGGTGAGAAGGGTGCCCACATCTTCGCCATATTGTTTCCAGCGATTCGTAGAGTGATGTTACATCATGTTGGGTTGTCCCTGGAAGTGATGTCACATCGCCTGCAATACCAGTGATCCGGTTTGTCTTCAACTCTCTGTTCCATCTCATTACATTGGAAGTGGAGCTAGAATTCTTCCAGCACTTTTTTTTTTTAAATGCAGCAAGAGTTTAAATTGCTCTCAAAGCATCTGTTTCAGTGCCTTTGCATTTACTGGGTACTTTCTCCCCACACTGCCATTTGTCCTTAAACATGAGGAAAAAATGACAAATGAATGCCATTTGGCCGCAATTTCATTTTCCAAGCATCTAAACTGCACCTCTTATATTGCAAGAAGCACTGCGTATTTGTTCATTTCGGGGGGGGGGGTTCGTACACACTTTTGAAAGTTGCTATCGCTGGGCCAAATCATTGTCCCCCGTGGGTTGCAATCCACTCAGCTGAATCCTGTAGCTTTGCTTTATCACAAAGAAGCCTTCAGAAGCAAAGCTCATTTCTTGTTGGATATTAACCACCTTTACAGCCCAATGTTAACCATGTTTACTCACAAGAAAGTCCCTTCCATTCCAATGGGATATACATCTAAATCAGGGCTCAAACAGAAGAGGCACAGATCAAGATGAAGATCACAAGCCTTGATCTGTTCATAAAACACAAACTGTGGGCTCATCCAGCCTCAGTTCGCCTTGGGGCCACGTACGGAGTGGAAAGGGCATTTAACCTTCAACCTCCACTGTTTCACAATTTGAAACCAGGTTCTCTGCTTTCTATTTATATCTTAAAGGGAAAATGTGTGACTTTAATGGACAAAGGGCGCGATCACACGCATAATTAGCCACGCCATAGGCGCGAATGCCGGGTGGGCCTTAAGGGTGTGATCAGACGCCAACATCTGCTTTCTATTTATATCTTAAAGGGAAAATGTGTGACTTTAAAGGACAAAGGGCGCAATCACACGCAGAATTAGCCGCGCCATAGGCGCGAATGCCGGGTGGATCTTAAGGGTATGATCAGACGCCAACATCTGCCAACCGTTCTGCTCCCGTCAACAACCCATTTTGCTCCGCTGCAGAAGCGGAGTAAAAAAACACCAGGGAAAACCCAGTAGCAAACAGGTTTGCTATGGGCCAGGAACAGACTTTCCCCAGTGTGATCGCGCCAGCACGGTTCCATGGCATCGAGATGGTCTGATCAGGCCATCCCAACGCCATGGCATTGTTCCCCCCCCCCTGTTTTGGTATGCGCATCATCGCACACTCCATAGGGAGCACTCAGTGTGGAGATGCGAATCATTGATCCCTCGTTGAAGCGCACCGGAAATACGTGGCCAAAAAAAACAACAACCCTGACTCACCCACGGTTGCGTGTGATCACGCAGTGGCGGGCCGCCCCTGCAGCTCCCAGGGACTGTGTGATTGTGCAGATGCACGTCAAATTCCCATGGAGCAAATAGCCACATTATCTTACACGTGCGAACACTGCTAAAGACTTTTTAAGGGACAAAGGCATGGACATACACTCCTGTTACGTTCGGTCAAACATGCTTTGCTGGTTTCTAAAGCACTATGAAAACCCACAGGGAAGAAAGTGGTACGGTACAGCATGATCTCGTCACAGCTTGGAAGCTAAAAAGGGTCAGTACTCAGATGGGAGACCACCAAGGAAGACTCTGCGGAGGAAAACCATGGCAAACCACCTCTGCTTCTCACTTGCCTTGAAAGCCCCTTGCTGGGGTTGCCATACATCAGTGGTGACTTGACGGCACTCAGGTATGTATGGAAACCCACAGAACGTGTGCAAACAGCACTGAGAGTGAGGTAAGCACGCACACCACAAATGTCACTTTCAACTCGCTGGGAAGAAAGACTCTGGAGCTCTCCTGAACATGATGGCCATTTATCACAAATTTGACCACACGTAAGCACATGATGATGTGCAACAGAAATCCTCTTCTTCACTAGGTGTAATGATACAGAGCTACCTATGAGTGGGAAGGCGGAATGTGAAACAATCACCTATTGGCTCCTGAACTGCTGAGTTTCATTGATTTACAGGTTCAAAAACCCACTCTGCCATGGAAGCTTGCCAGGTGACCTTGAGCCAGCCGCGCAGTGTTAGTTTAAGCTACCTCCAGGGGTCATTTCCTGCAGGAGCGCAAAGGAGCGGCGCTCCGGCAGTAAAGAGCCCAGGGGGCGGGCACTTGCAACAAGCCCCACCCCCTGCTCTCAGGAGCCCTCAGTCAGAGCAAGAAGCAGCCAGGTAAGTTGCAGAGCTCCCCCCGGCCCCCTGGTCCAAAACAGTCCAGTGGCACCTTTAAGACCAAGTTTTATTCAGGTACAAGCTCTCCCTCCTCTGTGAGGACAGATCTGCACGTTCCCCCCCCCAATAGCTAGCAATCCAAAACAGTCCAGTGGAGCCTGAGCAGTAGGTGTTGCCTTCTGACACACTTCCGGTGATGTCAGGGGGTGTGGCACATGCAAATAAGTTATGCTAATGAGTTATGCTAATGAGCTCCTGCATCTCGTTTTCTATGAAATGGCCCCTGGCTACCTCATAAGGTTGTTGGAACACACATGGAGCTGCCTGGTACTGAATCAGACCATCAAGATCAGGATTGTCTACCCAGACTGGTGGCAGCTCCCCAGGAGCTCAGGTAGAGGGTCTTTCGCATCGCCCAGTGCCTGGCCTTTTCAGCTGGAGATATGGGAGACTGAATCTGGGACCTTCTTCATGCAAAGCCGAGGTTCTTCCATTAAGCCACAACCCATCCCTGTTGTGAGTAGAAAATAAAGGAGAGGAGAATGATGTCGTAAGTCATTTTGGGCCACTACTGGGGAGAAAAGTTAGAGTGTAAATATCTAATCTAAATAAATACAACACTGGGCTGCAGGGCCACATCTGTTCAGTATTTTTAACAGATCCATCACAGGGGGCTGACGTAGTTCCCGTGTGACACTTCTTTTAATTTCCGGTGGGGTAGCCGTGTTGGCCTGAAGCAGCAGAACAAAGTTTGGAGTCCGGCGGCACCTTTAAGACCAACAAAGTTTTATTCACGATACAAGCTTTCGTGTGCAAGCACAATTCCTCAAATGGAGGAAGTGTGCTTGCACACAAAAGCTTATATCATGAATAAAACTCTGTTGGTCTTAAAGGACTCGAACTTTGTTGTACTTCTTTTAGGTGGCAACCATAAGACACAGTGTGTTTTGCCACATGGGGCCATGCCAATCACGTGGCATCCACGCCACTTTGGCCTTTGCTGACTTTGTAGCAGCAGCTGAGGGTATCAGGGAGACTCACGAGTCCCGACACAGCCAAGCTCATCCATGCCACTGATCTAAGGTGACCACTTAAGTTGGTGGTGCTCCAGAAAATGTTCTGCTGCCTTGTGGCTCAAAAAACAAAACAAAGGGAAAATGGAGAATTGTATAGTCCCTTAGGAAGAAGTGCTGGGTGTCCATGCCTGCTGACTCAGCTGCTACCAATGAAAGACGGCTTAGAGATTTGGGGCAGGGTTTAGACACAAAGTGTCGCATCAGGCAGAAGAAATACTAGAGTAACTGGGTCCCAGTTTTTGCGTACGCTCCATTGTTTCGGTCTTTTGTGCGTGTTCTATACTGTCAAGCCGCTTCCGACCCTGTGAATGAATAGCCTTCGAAAGATCCTCTCATTGGTAGCCTTGCTCAAACTAAGGGCTGTGGCTTCCTTCAGCGTGGATCCATCTCATGTTGGGTCTTCCTCTTTCCCGGCTGCCTTCCATTTTTCCTAGCATTATTGTCTTTTCTGATGAGTTTTGTCTTCTCCTGATGTGACCAAAGTATGATAGCCTCAGTTTGGTTATTTTAGCTTTCAGGGAGCGTTCAGGCTTGATTTGATCTACAACCCCAATGCTCCCTCTAAGCTGTGGAGTCCTGTGAGCAAAAATTCTACTTTGTGAGCTACTGGCAATAAAGTTGTGAGCAGGTGATTTGGCTGCTGCATAAATTAGTTTGCTCTGGAGTCGTCCTTCCTGGGCTAAGACACAAATGTGTGAGCCGGAGGCTAAAAAACTGTGAGCTAGCTCACACTCGCTCAGCTTAGAGGGAGCACTGGAACCCACTTATTTGTCTGGGTTGCTATGCAGAGGCAGGCAATGGCAAATGACCTCTGAATGTCTCTTGTCTTGAAACAAACAAACACTGTATAAATAATGCAGGCCAAAGAGTGCCCGAGAAATATAAACAGCAGGAAAAAACGTTTATAGAACAAGATAACACTGTACTAACAAGGAGTAACAAGAAACCACATGTAGTCAGTGATAGCAAAATACATCATGTAATGCACAAGTACATAGGTAGTACAGAATAAGCAGTACAAAGACGAAGACTCCGGATTTCAATCTTTGTTTCGATGGCTCTTCTTCAAAAACTTCATAAAGCACTCATAATGTACAGAAGCCTTCAAAGCAGTATATATAGGCAAAAAAAATTCCTTGTATTAAATCAGTCTCAATCAGGCATCCGATCACCAACCAACATTTTCTCATATGGTCGGCGTGCAACTTGACAGGAGAAAGGGGGGGAAAGTATCCATAAAACCTTCCTCCAACACCACATTTCAAATGAGTCAATTGTCTTCCCGTCAGCTTTCTTCATTACCCAACTTCCCATCTCATGTTGGATCTTCCTCTTATAGTCTTTTAGGACCTATTTAATTAAATCTGTGTTTTCTCAAATAAATATTATATAATATGTATATGTACATATACTATGTTCATTTCACACACACACACAATAAAGTTCGAATTTTTACCTGGGTGACCTCAGGCCAGTCACGCACTCTCAACCAAACCTAACTCCCAGGGTTGTTGTGAGGATAAAACAGAGGAAATTATAAAAGACACCTTGGTCCTTATTGCAGAGAAAGTTGGTAAAGTAAATAAGTCAAACGTTATTTGTCAAAGAGCCACTGTGCTTTAATTCGGATCATCACCTCATTTCTGCCTCATCCACCAGTCCCACTATCACCAGCAAAACAAATTTTTACAGTGGTAGGTGGGCCCAGCCGTGATTAAGAGTACTGCTATGCAATGTTCCCTCTAAGCTGTGGAGTCTTGTGTACAAAACTTCTACTTTGTGAGCCACTGGCATTAAAGCTGTGAGCCAGCGATCTGGCTACTGCATAAATTAGTTTGCTCTGGAGCCGTCCTTCCTGAGCTAAGACAAAAATCTGTGAGCTGGAGGCTAAGAAACTGTGAGCTAGCTCACGCTAACTCAGCTTAGAGGGAACACTGCTGCTATGTACAAATGACACAACTCCCGTGGTCCAAGCTGATTACACTGCACCTCACAGCTGCTAAATGAACTGATGCCAAGCAGGGCTCTTCTTATGTTCTTACAGACTGCTTTAAAAGAGGATTCGATAGATTTGGTCTATCAGTGGCTACTAGGCACTGTGACTAGAGAGAACCTCCGTGTTCAGAGGCAGTAAAACTCTAAATACCAGAGACAGGAGGCAACATCCAGGGAAGGCCTTGGTCTCTATGCCCTGTTGTTGGCTGTCCAGAGGAAATGCTTGGCCGCTGTGTGAGACAGGATGCTGGACTAGATGATCACTGGTCTGATAAAGCAGGGCTCTTATGTTCTTATCAGGGGAAGGCCTTGGCCTCTATGCCCTGTTGTTGGCCACCCAGAGGAACTGGTTGGCCACTGTGTGAGACAGGATACCAGACTAGATGGACCACTGGTCTGATCCAGGAGGGTTCTTCTTAGGTTCTTACAGCCTGGGCTACCAAGAGGGAGACAGGACACAAGCTTACAGCATCGATGTACTCGCCCAGGCATGTGATCTAGAAACAAGAGCAACGATGAGAATCAGTCACCCACAGTTCCCTTGCTTGCCTGCCTTTTCTGTATCAAGAAGCAGGATTTGGAAGGCACAGGTTCAAATCCTGACTCTGGTCTAGGATCTGGAAGACACAGGTTCAAATCCTCACTCTGCCATGGAAGCCTGCTGTGTGAACATGGGCCAGTCACACACTTTCAGCCTCACCTACCTCTAGGGGCTGTTGTGAGAATTAACCGAAGGAGAGGAGAACTACATAAGCCACTTTGGGTCCCCACTGTGGAGAAACGTGGGGTGTAAATGAAGTTACTAAACAAATGCCATGCCTGAGGGATGCTCTTCCCTTAGCGAATACAGAGGGAAAGTATAAGAAAATCCCATTCGAGGAACGCATATGCCCCTGCCGTAATGGAGGCATTGAAAATCTAGAACATGTTGTGTTCGACTGTGAGGCCTATAATAATCTCCGGAAATCTCTTTCATTCCCCAAGTTCTTACCTCTAACCAGTAGGCAAAGAGCCCGTATTATGAAAAACCTCCTCTCAGATAGGCACTCGGAGGTAACACACCAAGTGGCTAGATTTGGATGGAGTGTTTTAAGAATTAGAAAATCTATAACAACGCAGCAAGCTAAATGTTAATCTTTTTATTGTTAACTGTCTACCCCCTAAAAATTTATTATGTATCTTATCATGCATTTTACTGTTCTGTTTTACTGCCTTTTTACCTTTATTCATAGGTGGTTTTTACTACTAAGTTTGTAGTGTTTCAAATGTTAACTGCTGGCTTCGGCCGTAAAGAAAACTTCATTCACTACCATGCCTGGGTGGGCCTCTGCTAGACAGCATCTTGTCACGCACATGAAGGTGTCTTATATTTAGTAAGAACATTGTTCTGTTAAAATCAGGATTATCTTAATAATAATCTTTCAATTTATTGATCGCTCAATCCTTGCAGAGCTGCCGGCTCTGAGCGATTTACAGTTACTCATGTGTTGACACGGGACTAACAATGATGGGGGTAAGGGAGGGCAACATATATTATTTTTAATCATACACATTTTGCAGTCAACAGGGAGTTTGGTCAGCTGTAAGCATCAGTCGTGTTCCGGCAGCATTCTTTACTCGGTGTCGCTTGATGTCGTCAGGATTTTTCTCAGTCGCAGCGCACCACTGCCACCGTCTGGCCGGAATGGCCCATTGCAGGCCTTTTCTTTGATGCTGCGTAGATCTCTCTCGGCTTTTGATCTTACGCGTGGACCTTCCGTTTGTCGGCTAACACCTTCCCCACCGGCAACAGGGAGTTTGGTCAGCTGTAAGCATCAGTCGTGTTCCGGCAGCATTCTTTACTCGGTGTCGCTTGATGTCGTCAGGATTTTTCTCAGTCGCAGCGCACCTCTGCCACCGTCTGGCTGGAATGGCCCATTGCAGGCCTTTTCTTTGATGCTGCGTAGATCTCTCTCGCCTTTTGATCTTACGCGTGGACCTTCCATTTGTCGGCTAACACCTTCCCCACCGGAGAGTTAAGTGTGCCCACCCTCTCTAAGGAGGGGTACCCATTTTATCTACTCACCGAAGCTTTCAAACCGCTGGGTGGATCTCAAACTGCTGAACTACCGACCTTCCACAGCGTGCAGTTCAGCGTCTTAACCACTTGAGCCACTGCAGCTGTTTAACCAGAGGATAAATCCCCTGTGCCACCGCTCCCCTACTCTACTCTAACTGGCAGCAGTTCTCCAGTGTCTCAGAGATTTTTCAAAACACTATCTGATCCTTTTTAACTAGAGCTGCTGGGTATTGAACCTGGGACTTTGTGCATGCCAAGCAGGTGCTCTCCCAATGAGCCATGTCATTGCAACCATCTTATATTGAGTCAGAACAGCGGTCTATCAGGATCAGTATTAGCTGCTCTACTCAGACTGGCAGCAGCTCTTCAAGGTCTCAGGCAATGGTCCTTTCTTTCCACCTCCTTTTCCACCCGTTTTCTTCGTCATGTGCCCCCCGTACCTCACCCGGGGAACTGCGATCCCCCGCGATCCCCCCCAAAATGACCTCTGCTACACACAGAGAGAGACAGACACGAAGCTGCCTTCCACTGAGGAAGACCACTGGTCTATCAAGGTCGGCATCATCTACACAGCCTGTCTACTCCAGGCTGTGTTGAGGATTGAATTTAAGACCTTCTGCAGATGTTCAGCTACTGAGCCAGGGACCCACCTCCAATCTGTCCATCCTCTTTAGGGCTTTAAAAAAAACAAAACCCTGATGGACATGGACATTTTTTGGGTTGGAAGGTTAAAAATATTTCTCATTAGTAGCATGATCACAGATTAAATAGGAGGGGTATTAGAAATTAGATCTGTCATAGTCAGGGTTGCCTCGTCTCCCCTGTCCGCCAGCAGGGGATGGGGGACTAGCGTTGCCAGATCCAGGTTGGGAAACTCCAGTGGGGTACAGTACCACAGAGTCCCCCCTCCAACACATTCGTTTTTTTCCAGCGAAGCTGATCTCTGTCGTCTGGAGATGAGCTGTAATTCCGTGGGATCCCCAGGTCCCACCTGGAGCCTAGCATCTCTAGGATCAATTGTTTGAAATAGTCAGTATGGAAATACACCCTCTCTTTCTCTCTCTCTTTTTTTACTTTTCAAAATACAGTAACCCTACGGGAATCCAGCAACACCTTAAAGAGCACCAACAACATACTTAGGGCTATAAGAACATAAGAGAAGAAGCCAATGCTGGATCAGGCCAATGGCCCATCCAGTCCAACACTCTGTCACACAGTGGCCAAAAATACCAGGTGCCATCAGGAGGTCCACGAGTGGGGCCAGGACACTAGAAGCTCTCCCACTGTTCCCCCCCTTCCCAAACACCAAGAAGACAGAGCATCCCATGCCCCAGATGGAGAGTTCCTACAAGAACATAAGAGAAGCCAATGTTGGATCAGGCCAATGCCCCATCCAGTCCAACACTCTGTCACACAGTGGCCAGAAATACCAGGAGGTCCAGCAGTGGGGCCGGGACACTAGAAGCCCTCCCCCTGTTGCCCCCCCCCCCCAAGCACCAAGAACACAGAGCATCCCTTGCCCCAGACCGAGAGTTCCTATCTATACGTTGTGGCCAGTGTTCCCTCTGAGCTGAGTTAGTGTGAGCTAGCTCACCGTTTATTAGCCTCCGGCTCACCCATTTTTGTCTTAGCTCAGGAAGGAGGGCTCCAGAGCAAACTAATTTATGCAGTAGCCCAATCGCTCGCTCACAACTTTAATGACAGCAGCTCACAAGGTAGAATTTTTGCTCACAAGACTCCACATCTTAGAGGGAGCATTGCTTGTGGCCAGCTTGGCGCCCCATCCAGGGCCCGGCCCTCTAGGCGAATGCCTAGTTCGCCTAGTGGGTGAGCCGGCCCTGTAACAGCCACTGCTCCATATGCTTATCCGATTCCCTCTTGAAGCTGTCCATGCTTGTAGCAGCTGCCACCACCTCCTGTGGCAGTGAGT
>NW_015176559.1:43400-48199 GCF_001447785.1 Gekko japonicus | reverse complement strand
CCTGAGAGAGCTGCTGCCAGCCTGAGTTGACAATACCGATCACAGGTGGACCCCTGCTTGGCATGCAGGAGGAGGTCCCAGGTTCAGTCCCTTGTGTCTCCATTTACAAGGACCAGGCAGTGTGAGATCGGAAGGACCTCTCCCTCTGTCTGAGACTTCAGAGAGAGCTGCTGCCAGCCTGAGTTGACAATACCGATCACAGGTGGACCCCTGCTTGGCGTGCAGGAGGAGGTCCCAGTTTCAGTCCCTGGTGTCTCCATTTAAAAGGACCAGGCAGTGTGAGATCGGAAGGGCCTCTCCTTCTGCTTGAGACCTTAGAGAGAGCTGCTGCCAGCCTGAGTTGACAATACCGATCACAGGTGGACCCCTGCTTGGCGTGCAGGAGGAGGTCCCAGGTTCAGTCCCTGGTGTCTCCATTTAAAAGGACCAGGTAGCGTGAGATCGGAAGGACCTCTCCCTCTGCCTGAGACTTCAGAGAGAGCTGCTGCCAGCCTGAGTTGACAGTACTGACCACAGTAGGCCACTGCTTGGCATGCAGGAGGTCGCAGGTTCAATCCCTGGCATTGCCGGTTAAAAGGCCCAGGCCGTAGGTGATGTGAAGGACTTCAGCCTGAGGCCCTGGAGAGCTGCTTCCAACCTGAGTTGACAATACCGACCACAGTAGACCCCGGCTTGGAATGCAGGAGGTCACACTCCCAGGTTCAGTCTCCAGCATCTCCACTTAGAAAGGATCAGGTCCCATATCCTGGAGAGGTGCTGCTAGTCAGAATAGACAGTACTGATCACGGTAGACCACTGATTGGCATGCAGAAGTCCCAGGGCCAATTCCCGGCATCTCCTGTTAAAAAGACCAGATGGTGGGTGATGTGAAGAACTTCAGCCTGAGACCTCAGAGAGAGCTGCTGCCAGCCTGAGTTGACAATACTGACCACAATAGACTCACGCTTGGCATGCAGCAGGTCACAGCTTCAATCCCTGGCATCTCCATTTAAAAGAAGGACCTCTGCCTGTGACCATGGAGAGCTGCTGCCAACCTGAGTTGACAATATTGACTTCGATGGACTAGATGTCTGATTCAGTATAAGGCAGTGGTGGCGAACCTATGGCACGGGTGCCAGAGGTGGCACTCAGAGCCCTCTCTGTGGGCACGCGTGCCATCACCCCAGCCAGGCCCAGACCATCATTAACGTGTCGAATTCTCTGCCAAATAATTTTAAGCAAATGAAAGCATTTGGGATTGCTTTCCTTACTTTGTTTGGATCATCTTAAATTCATGTATGAGTTGTTTTTTCTAAAGTAAACCCTCAGTATTCAGGTTAAATTGCCGTGTTGGCACTTTGCGATAAATGTGAGTTTTGGGTTGCAGTTTGGGCACTCGGTCTCTAAAACGTTCGCCATCACTGGTATAAGGCATCTCCATGCATTCATGTATTTACTCAATAGATAGATATCAGTGGAACAGTTTGAGGATGTAAAAATGGCATGGGGAAGGAAGGTTGCTGGCCTCTGGGTGGGCCCTGGAGGGTCTCTGGGAATTACAACTGTTTTCCCCTTGGGAAGGGTTGTGGCTCAGTGATAGGGCATCTGCTTGGCATTTAGAAAGTCCTAGGTTCACCCAGCATCTCCAGTGAAAAGAACCAGGTAGGAGGTGATGAGAAAGACCTCTGCCCGAGACCCTGGAGAGCCACTGCCAGTCTGAATAGACAGTACTGACCTTGATGGACCAAGGGTCTAATTTAGTAGAAGGCAGCTTCATATGTTTCATGTATTCATAATTGATTTACTATGTGGAGCAGTTTGAGGATGTGACAATGGCATGAGGACTGTCAGCCTCCAGGTGGGGCCTGGAGGATCTCTGGGAATTACAGCTGGTTTCCAGTTGGAAAGCGCTGTGACTCAGTGGTAGGACATCAGATCTTGGTGGACCAAGAGTCTGATTTAGTATGAGGTAGCTTCATGTATCTTCGTTTCTAGGGGAGGGGCTGTGGCTCAGTGGTGGAGCATTTGCTTGACATGCAGAAGGTCCCAGGTTCAGTCTCTGGCATCTCCACTTCAGAGGCTCAGGAAGCAGGTGATTGGACAGACCTTCACCTGACACTTTGGAGAGCTGCTCTCCGTCTGAACAGACATTACTTACCTAAATGGACTGATGGTCTGATAAGGCAGCTTTAATGTGTGCTCATTATTGGGGAAGGCACTGTGGCTTGGTGGCAGACCGTCTGCTTTGTCTGCAGAAGTTCCCAGGTTCGATCCCCGGCATCTTCACTTCCAAGGATCAGGTTGCAGGTGAAGTAAAAGACATCCCACCTGAAACCCTGGAGAGCTGCTTCCAGTCTTAGTAGACTATACTGACCTTGCTAAGCTATATGGCAACTTCATGGCTCAGTGGTAAGACATGTGCTTTGCGCACTGAAGTGTCCCAGGATCAATCCATTTCATCTCCAGGTGATATTGACCTTGGAAGACCAAGGGGCTGATTTACACTGTGGCCCTTTTGTTTAGGTAGGAGCAGGGCTCTAGTCGGGGGGGAGCTCTCAGGTACGGAGCTCCGGAAGAGAACCTCTAGGGGGCGGGGCGGTCACGTGGTGAAGCCCCGCCCCCTTCTTTACCCCGCCCTCTGCTTCGATCCTCATTCCGTTTGGGAATGAGGATGAAGCAGGAGGGTAAGTAGCCGGGCCTTCTGACACACTTCCGGTGATGTCAGGGGGTGTGGCCTTCTGTCACTTCCGATGATGTCAGGGGGCGTGGCATATGCAAATAAGTTATGCTAATGAGTTATGCTAATGAGCTCCGGCAGCTCTTTTTCTACAACAAGACCCCTGGGTAGGAGCATTACTCAGTAGTAGAATAAGGGGTCATTTAGTAGAAAAAGAGGTGCAGGAGCTCATTAGCGTAACATATTACCATAACTTATTTGCATATGCCACACCCCCTGACATCACCGGAAGTGTGTCAGAAGGCAACACCCACCGCTCAGGCTCCACTGGACTGTTTTGGATTGCTAGCTATTGCGGGGGGACGGGGACGTGCAGTTCTGTCCTTGCCGAGCTTGTACCTGAATAAAACCTGGTCTTGAAGGTGTCAGTGGACTGTTTGGGGCTGGGGGCCCCCTGCAATTTACCTGGCTGCTTCTTGCTCTGACTGAGGGCTGCTGGGAGCAGGGGGTGGGGCTTGTTGCATATGCCCGCCCTCTGGGCTCTTTACTGCCGGAGCTCCGCTCCTGTGCATTCCTGCAGGAAATGACCCCTGAGTAGAATGCCCGTTTTGTGTGCAAGAGGTCACACATTTATTTATTTATTTATCTATCTTTAGGTTTGTATCCCACCCTACCCCGAAGGCTCAGGGCGGCTAACAAGGGCACAAAGTGCCAAGATTAAAACAATAAAAGCACATAATATAAAACAGTAAAATACAGTAACAAAATCCCAGTGCTCCATTATCCCACCTTTCCACCATGCCCCAAGGATGTTAAAAGGATCAGGAAGAAGACCTCTGCCAGAGACCTTGAACAACTGCTGCTGGCCGGAGCAGCCAATACCAAGGGTCTGACTAATTAAAAGGCAGCTTTGTTGAGAGTGGTGGTATGTCTCAGTAATACAGCAGCTGTTTTCTGGGCAGGATGTCCCTAGTTCTTTCCCCAGCATCTCCAGTTTAAAAGGTGGCAATGGGAGATGCTGAGAAGCCTTGGAGACCTGCTTCCATCCAGAGTAGTCAATACTGGCCTTGATAGGTCAAGGGTCTGGTTTTGTTTAAGGCAGCTTCATGTGTTCATGTTTGTTAGGAAGCTGTTGTGGCTCAGTAACAGAGGTTTTGTTTGCATGCTGAAGGTCCCCAGAATCAAGCCCCAGCTAAAGAAGCAAGTAGTCGGTGGTGGGAAAGACCTCCACTAGAGAATATGGAGAGCACCTGCCAGACCAGGGGTGGCCAAACTGTGGCTCGGGAGCCATATGCGGCTCTTTCACACATGTTGTGCGGCTCCCGGCTGGGGAAGCGAAGTGGACCCATGCTTTTCCTCCCTCCCTCCCTCCCTTTTTCTGTTTCTTTCTCTTTCTTTCTTTCCACCTCTTTCATTCTTTCTTTCCACCTCTCTCTCTCTCTCTGTCAAATAAATATAACTAGCAAACAAATAAATATCATTGGACAGATAAATATAATTATCAATATCTGTTTTAACCCCTTTTGCTTTTATTTTTGGCAGTCTTGTTTCACGTTAACAAAAAGCAAATTTACATATTTTTAAAATAAAAACATATTTGTAATATCTGTTCATGTCTTGCGGCTCTCCAACATCTGACATGTATTCTATGTGGCCCTTATACTGAGTAAGTTTGGCCACCCCTGGTGTAGACAGTTCTGACCTTGATAGACCAATGTTCTGACTCCGTCTAAAGGAGCTTCGTTGAGGCAAGGGTCCTGGCACAGTGTAGAGCATCTGCATTGCATGCAGAAGGTCCCAAGGCATTACCAATCCTGGAATCTCTAATTAGGACAGGTTCAGGCAGCCAATGTTGGGGAAGACCTTTCTCTACCCAGAACCCTGAGAAACCGCTGCCCAGTCAGAGCAGATGATGAGACTTTTCCGTATGGTTTTTTTTAATTGGTTCTGGCCCCATACTTCTTCAGTTTATCCCCTCACTTTTGCACAGTTTTGCAGAACACTTCTGTCAGTTTCCTTTCTCCAACCCACCTCTAGCCTGCTATTCAATGATTGGACTGTCCTGGTCAAACCACTCTCTCTCTCTGCTCTCCCCCCCCCCCCCCCCCCCCCCCAAAAAGACGCCCAAAACCGCATACATTTT
>NW_015176559.1:4975-43293 GCF_001447785.1 Gekko japonicus | reverse complement strand
CCGCCCCCCCCCCCCCCCCCCCCCCGAAATTAAATGGTTCTGAAATGTCGATATATTGCTGGAACTTTATAACAATAGGCTTAGGAATCCCCAGCTGTTGTTTTTAAAAAATCTCTTGATTTGCAGAGATATGCCTTTTTCTTTACAACTCCCACGAGGGAAGGAGCTACAGACTTTTAAAAATGAAAGCTGGGAATTCATAGAACCTCCCAAGCCTATTGTTACAACCAGTGTTCCCTCTGAGCTGAGTTAGTGTGAGCTAGCTCACAGTTTTTTAGCCTCAGGAAGGATGGCTCCAGAGCAAACTAATCTATGCAGTAGACAAATCGCTCACTCACAACTTTAATGCCAGTAGCTCACAAAGTAGAATTTTTGCTCACAAGACTCCACAGCTTAGAGGGAACATTGGTTACAACTCTCCCATGATACTTTAGTGCCATTTTTGAAAGGCAGGGTGATAGTGAGTGAGATAATAGGCCAGTGGGTGCGGCTTGGTGCATGGCAGAGCCATACATTTAAACTGTGTTTTACCATCCCGTGTTTATGAGAAGGGTCATGGCTCAGTGGGAAAGCAGCTGCTTTGTATGTGAAAGGTCCCAGGTTCAGTCCCTAGCATTTCCAGTTGAAAGGGTCAGGGCCTGAGCCAGTGCATGAGCAGAAGGAGGTGGCTCCAGGCTTGGGGAAGGGAACGGAGAGGAGATAGGAGGGTGGCTTGGACCTGGCTGGACCAAGTGGCTTTTGGAGTACTGGGTCATTTACACAAAATTCAGAAATTCTGAATATTCCCAGGGAGACATGAAAGGAACCAGAGGATACAACTGGGACCTTGACGTTGGTTTCCATAGTATGTCCTGTTTGTGACTGAGAAAGGGTCTGTGGTAATAAGGGACCACTGGGTGGCTTTGCTGAGCAGAAACAATGCCTGGGGCCAGTTTTGTGTTGTTTCATGGCTGGGGTGGCCATTGCCCAAGCATTAAAATTGTGCTGAGTTCTGAGCTGATGTGATTTTTTTGTTGGCCTCTAAGTCACAACAGACTTATGGCAACCCCGTAGGGTTTTCAAGGCACGAGACATTCAGAGGTGGTTTCTCATTGCCAGCCTCAGCATTGTGTCCCTCCTGTTCCTTGGTGGCCTCCCATCCAAATACTAGCCAGGATAGACCCTGCGTAGCTTCTGAGATTTGATGGCACCAGGCTAGCCAGGTTTTTGTGAATTTCTAAACTAGGTAGAAATTGATCAGAAGTTGTTGCACACCCCCCCCCCCCCAGCATGTATATCAGTGCTGCCAATTTAGGAGGCTGTATCATACACCTAGTGGAGCTGCGGTGGCTCAAGTGGTTAAGACGCTGAACTGCAGGCTGTGGAAGGTCAGTAGTTCAGCAGTTCGAGACCCGGGTGCCGCATGATGGAGTGAGCTCCCGTCTCTAGTTCCAGCTCCTGCCCACCTAGCAGTTTGAAAGCAAGAAATTGCAAGTAGATAAATAGGTGCCACTTCGGTGGGAAGGGAACAGCGTTCCGTGCGCCTTGGTGTTGAGTCATGCTGGCCACATGACCACGGAAAGGTCTTCGGACAGCGCTGGCTCTTCGGCTTTGAAACGGAGATGAGCACCACAACCCTAGAGTCGGATTCGACTGGCTTTCGAGCAAGGGAACCTTTACCTTTATCATACACCTAAAAACGTGTCCCAGAATTTTTTCATTAATCTCTAAGGTGCCATGGGTCTCATGTTGATTTTGGTGTAACTGTTGAATATGCTTTCCTTCAGAAGTTTCCCCATGGTTTTATCTCCTCGCTATGATGTAACTACTGGGCATGTGATAGGCTCCTAGAGCAAAGGGAAAGAAGCTTTTGACAATAGATCATTTCTACTTCTATGCTGTGTCCCCACTAATAGTCTGGCAGGACTTGAGCTGGTTCTGCTTCTGTGAGGTTTCTACATGAGTAATAGTAACTTGCTGCTTAATGACTGCTGGGAGTTGTAAAAAAAACAGCTTGCCCTGGTATATGTGTGTGGGGGAAGTGGTAAAAATGGAAAACAAAGTTCTGGAGATAGGTTTAGGTGGGTAACCGTGTTGGTCTGAAGCAGTAGTCCAGCGGCACCTTTAAGACCAACAAAGTTTAATTCTGGGTGTACGCTTTCTGTGCGTGCACACTTCCTCAGATACATCATCATGTATCTGAAGAAGTCTGCAAGCACACGAAGGTTATACCCAGAATTAAACTTTGTTGGTCTTAAAGTTACCGCTGGTCTTAAAGTTACCGCTGGACTCAAACTTTGTTCTAAGTTCTGGAGACTTTTTCTTATTCAAAAGATAGTTGAGTGTCTTTTTCAGACGTTGTAGATGGCCCTACTCAGTGTGAGAACATGGATTAGCCTGCACTACTTGCTGTGGGGGCCAAAAAAAATGTTGTTTACTCCCTACTGGAAGAGTGGGCCAGACCGATCAAAACTGGTTGGTGTGGAAGCAAATCGGTGATGTTTGAACACATGAAGATGCCTTTTACTGAATCAACCAATTGGTCAGTCAAGCTCAGTGTTAATAGGTTCTGATTGGCACTGGCTCTTCCAGGTTCTCGTATCTTTCCCATTCCCTGCTGCCTGATCCATGTTACCTAGAGATGCTGGGGAGTGAATGTGGGACTTTCCGCATGCAAAGCAGATGTTCTGCAACTGGCCCCCATTCCTACCCTGAAAAGCAGGGTGGATTTGATTTAAATCAAATCAATTTAAATCACTAGTCACTAAGACTAGAGGTAAATCATGGTTTTCTAGATAAAGATTCATTCTTGCTGGTGTAATCTTAATATTTACAACCAGATGAAGGTTTTGTTTTTAGGATAACAACTTTTCAGATTAGTTTTACAGTTGCATAAAAAAAAAATACTGATTTGGTTATACTATTAGAAACGCATCATAGATAGGTCATTCAGAAACTACTGCGAGGCGAACTATCTCCAGTTTAATAGGTTAATCATTCCTATTTGAACAACTTTTCTGCTGTACTTTATTGGAAGGATTATATAATAACAATTTAGATATGCCTTCTTGCTTACACCGGTATCGAAACAATGGCCCATCCCATCGAGCTTGGGATAGCTATAATTAGAATGGGTCTGTTCCGTCTGCGACCCACAAATATGCAATACTTAGCCTAGTGCTGTGGCTTTCCAAGTGCCTTAATCTTGCTTTTGCAGTACCAATCAGGAAGAAAATGTATGTTCATCAAGTTCCTGGTAGGCTGTTGTGTGTAGGGATATGGCTGAATTGATAGCCACATATTATTGCCCATGCCTGTTTTAGGAATTGGCACAATACAGCCAAGAAGAGAAAATACCCGATAGGCACATCAGTGTGTGTAAAGTGCCATTGAGTCACAGCCAACTTATGGGAACCCCATGGGGTTTTCAAGGCAAGAGATGTTCAGAGGTGGTTTTCCACTGTGTAGCAACCCTTTAATTAAGAATATTTCCTGGCTGCTTCACTTTAAGCAGAAGTCAGCTCAGATGACCATGTATGACATCAGATATACCTAGCAGTTTCAGTTTGTCTGAGTGTCCTGCAGTCTTTATTGTGTTAGATGCATATACAAGGAGCACCAGCTATAAAACCAGAGTGAGTAACACCTGAAAGGACTCGGAGTGGCATCTCGGAATCTTTTATCTGGCTTCGCTTCCTGCTCAGTTTCGCATCTCTCCGTACATGGCTACCGTCTTACAACTTCCATAGCGCTTGAGTTTTTACTGTGTTCCAGTGAGAGAAATGATGAATAAAGGAAGTTATTCACATGGTTTACATGACTTATTTTAGGAACAGAGGCATTGAATTGTAGTCTTTCTTCCCCCCCCCTCCCCCAACGAAATCACATTCATGTGATGAGGGTACTTCCAGACTGCATTCTGCAGTGCCGGTGATCATGTCCATAAGTGGCACCCTGAAAAGAGTGGGCCTTGCTCCTGTAACTACTCAAGGAAAATGGATCAGTGTAGAGATCCAGTTTGTTGTAGTGGTTAGGAGCACAGCCTCTAATCTGGGAGAACTGGGTTTGATTCCCCACTCCTCCACATGCAGCTGCTGGTGTGACCTTGGGTCATTTACAAGTTCTTTCAGAGCTGTTCTCTCACAAGCAGTTCTCTCAGAGCTCTCTCAGTGCCATCTACCTCTTAGGGTGTCTGTTGTGGGGAGGGGAAGGGAAAGGAGATTGTAAACTGCTCTGAGACTCCTTCGGGTAGTGAACGGCAGGGAATAAATCCAATCTCCTCCTCCTCCTCCTCTTCCTCTTCTTCTTGAATTTAGGGCATGACACTTAAGTTCTCACTTCCATTCATTCTTATTACAGCTCATGTGTTTGTAAACGCTTGAATTATAGGATGCAAAGGGCTTGGCTTGGATGTGGACAACAAGGCACTAATTAGCAGTGAGATTTGGACCCAAGCTTTGCCAGTTCAATCACAGCTGGGTGCCTAGGCACAGTAGAGAACACGAAGAGGTGTTTGGCACTTGTTTGAGCTTACGGAAGATACGTCAGTTCAGGCCCTGAGGTTCATTGGAACATCACCACCTTGAAATGGCTGCTAGTTTCCCAGATACAGTGCTTCTTCCGAAGCAAAACCCACCTTTGCTCATGTGGCATTTAAGCAGAATGCTGGATTCATCCTACAAGCTTTCCTCAAAGGGCGGGAGTAATTGTGCCTGTCCTTCCGGATGAAGCCCCAAGACTTGACCAGCTTGATTTCAGCTCAGAGCTCCCTTGACAAGTACGACAAGGTGTAGCACAAATGACAGATCCCTAAAGTATGTGCCGAGGACTAGGGAGAAGTGCTTAGTTGCTGTTGGGCGCACAAGTGGTGCAGATCGTACAGTTTAATTGCTCATTAGCAATTCAGCAGCTAGTTCCTGGCTCTTAGGAGGGGTGTTGAGGAAACACTGGTGATATCTTAACAGCTTTCTACATTTAAGACTCTAGATCAGGAAGTGTAATACTGCTGTTCTGTACCCTAAATGCGGAGCTGAGCATATGGATGTTTCAGTGCGCAAGATCCCCCAAGGGCTATACCAGTAGTTTCTAGTCCAAGCAAATCAGCGGGATTGGCAGCACCCTTTGCCTTGAGGTGCTACAGTGGTTAAGGAAATTGCTGTCTGCAAGTTTCTAAGAAGTAGATCGAGCTAAATTGGTTAGAGCCAGTTTGGTGTGGTGGTTAAGAGTGGTGGCCTCTAATCTGGAGAACCAGGTTTGATTCCCCACTCCTCCTCCACATCAGCTGCTGGGTGACCTTGGGTCAGTCACAGTCCTCTCAAGAGCAGTTCTCGAAAGAGCTGTCTCAGCCGCACCTACCTCACAGGGTGTCTGTTGTGGGGAGAGGAAGGCAAGGCAATTGTAAGCCACTCTTGAGACTCTGAGTGAAGGTCGGGGTATAAATCCAATCTCTTCTTTGGGCAGTAAGTTGTAGCCATAGTACTGAACGCCATGCGGCACGTGGTGGAGCCACAGGTTGGGCTGCCATGCCATGGCTTCGGCAGTCCAGATTCTGTTGAATAGTAGCAGCTGGGAAGCTGTTTGCCCTTCACCAGCCATGAGGTGCTTTTCAAACCTTTCCTTTCTAGGGATCTCAGGACAGACTGTTTTCTCAGCCATTATCAGCACATAGCATCTCAACTTAGTCTTTTCCCCACTTTATCTGCAAATGCACACATGGTTTAAGAACTGTTTTTCGGAAAGTGATAAAACCTTTGTATGGTGTACGCTAGCAAGTACATCAGGCCAGGCTTCAAGCAGCAAGAGCATTGCCTGCTTTGGGAGAGGGAGGACTCTTCTAAGAAGTGCTCCGTTAAACGCTTCTGACCTGGACGGTCTAAGCTAGCTCAGACTCGTCAGCAGTGTTCCCTCTAAGCTGAGTTAGTGTGAGCTAGCTCACAGTTTTTTAGCCTCCAGCTCACACGTTTTTGTCTTAGCTCAGGAAAGAAGGCTCCAGAGCAAACTAATTTATGCAGCAGCCAAATCACTCGCTCACAACTTTAATGCCAGTAGCTCACAAAGTAGAATTTTTGCTCACAAGACTCCACAGCTTAGAGGGAACATTGCTCGTCAGAGATCTCAGAAGCTAAGCAGGGTTGGACCTGGTTAGTGCTTGGATGGAGGTCAATGGTTGCTACGCAGAGGCAGGCAATGGCAAAACCACATCTCTTCCTCTCGTGCCTTGAAAACCCTACAAGTTGCTGTTAACTCAGCTGGACCTTGGTGGCACTTTCCACTACATGTGAATTAACCATAATCTTATGGCCTCCTTTGCAAAGCCTGGAATGTAGAGGGCTGCATGTTGGACCAGTGCGCCCTTGCAACCTGTGACATTGTATGGGTATGGCAAATAGCCAGGGCAGTGATCTGTGGCAGGAATTCATCAGGTCACAGTCGGACTATTCTGGCATTTGTGGAAGATGGAAGTAGGTGGAGAATTCCTGTCGCCGATTCCTGTCTAGCACAATAGGCGATGGTTCGAGGCACCAGTTCTTAAATCCACTTCCAATATATTTTAATCTTTTTAATTGTTGTCTTTTCTCACCTGCTCTTTCTGTTGTGGACCTGTCAGGTTCATCCATTCGTTATCTGAAGCGTCAAATTGACATCTTTTTAAGGACTGGGGAGGCATGATGGTTTGAAAGAGGGCTCATGGCTCACAGTGTGAGCCTGTCACTTTGGCCTCAAGAAAGCAGGCTTGCAGGAGACGTGTCTTTTTCAAAAATCTGCTTTGAACAATGAGGACTGTAGGTCAACAAATTTCCATTCTCATGGTGTCCATGAATCCCAAACCACTTCCAGCTCCCTAAAACTATATTTTGTCTTCAGCCATTGGCTGCCTTTAATTTAGTGGCAACCATTGGTTATAGACTGCTGCCTGTGTGAACCCACAAGCAATAGGTGGTATCGGTCTCTGCTTCTGTCACTGTTGTGGTGTGGGCTCCTTCAATAAAAGACCGTTTTCTTTCTCCTGCAGGTGAGGAGGGCTTAATCCTGTTAGAAGCTGGAAAACATGAATTCCCTTTCAGCTTTCAACTCCCCCAGCAGTAAGTGAAGCCCATACAGTTTGGGATACTCTGGTTTGAATTGCATGTGTTTGGTTTATGCAGTTTATACTCCACTCTCCGACTGTGACTCAAGGCCGATTACAAAATCTAAAAATAATGCAATGAAAACAGCATAAGCTGTGCAATAAAATCGCAGAAGTTGGAAAACAGGGTAGTAAAAACAAGATAATATATACTACAAACAATGCTCCCTCTAAGCTGTGAAGTCTCGTGAGCAAAAATTCTACTTTGTGAGCTACTGGCATTAAAGTTCTGAGCGAGCGATTTGGCTGCTGCATCAATTAGTTTGCTCTGGAGCCCTCCTTCCTGAGCTAAGACAAAAATGTGTAAACTGGAGGCTAAAAAACTGAGCTAGCTCACACTAACTCAGCTTAGAGGGAACACTGGCTACAGACTACAATCTTGTTCCTTCTATGAAAGCGTCCTCCTAAGTGATTTCATTATAATGCAACCAAATCTTCCTTATTAAAAAAAAGTTTTAAAAGAATGTAATGGGAAATGTTCTTTAAAAACAATGGACAGGTATGACCAGAATGTATTATATTTAGTTCCCCAAAATCCAAATTCTGACTCATATCTAATATCATTTTGCTTCATACTGAGAGTCTGAAAAAGTCTGTTATTCACCATTAGAGAAGAGCTCTGGAGCAGTGTTCCCTCTAAGATGAGTTAGTGTGAGCTGAGCTCACAGTTTTTCAGCTTCCAGCTCACAGATTTCTGTCTTAGCTCAGGAAGGATGGCTCCCGAGCAAATTAATTTATGCAGCAGCCAAATCGTTTGCTCACAACTTTAATGCCAGTAGCTTACAAAGTAGAATTTTTGTTCACAAGACTCCACAGCTTAGAGGGAGTGTTGCTCCTGAGAGGAAGGATTTGAAGTTTAGGAGCTCTCTTATCCTGGCTCTTATTGACTGTGACAAGCAGGGTTCCTATTCTCCACATCCCGGGGGAGGGGGGGGAGAGAAATACAGAATGGCGCACAGCAACTTGGAATTCACTGCCACAGGAAGTGGTGGCGGCTACAAGCATGGACGGCTTCAAAAGGGAATTAGATAAGCATATGGAGCAGAGGTCCATCAGTGGCTATTAGCCACAAGATATAGATAGGGGCTCTGGGGCAAGTGATGCTCTGTCATCTTGGTGCTTGGGGGGGTCAACAGTGGGAGGGCTTCTAATGTCCTTTCCCCACTGGTGGACCTCCTGACGGCACTTGGTATTTTTGGCCACTGTGTGACACAGAGCGTTGGACTGTATGGGCCTTTGGCCTGATCCAACATTGGCGTCTCTTATGTTCTAACCCCGTGGTGAGAAACCTTGGGGAAAAGGTGCCTTCTTGCTGTCTGCTGCAGTCTTCTCCCCCACACCAGCAAGGAGTTGTCCTAACTGGTAGAACAGCAGGACAGGTGAAGGCAGCCGTTAGTGTGAGCTGCTTGCCCAATTTCATATTTGGATATAAAATAAAAGATACGAGCATTAGCTGATTCAGACGTCGTAGTTTATAGCTCTTTCGCTCCTATTGTGTGGCTCCCAGCAGGGCATTTAGTGTTCCCCTTCCTGGGTAGGCTTGAGGAAGGGGGGAGCAGAGAAAGAAAGCAACTTTAGCTTTAAATGCATTAAATTAAACCCCCAGCCTACAGATATCATTGGGCAAATAAATATCATTATCAATATCTATTTTTATCCCTTTTGTATCTATTTTTGGCAGTCTCATTTAATGTTCATAAAAGGCAGATTTGCATATTATTCAATAAAAACATGTCTGTAATCTTTGTTCCTGTCACGTGGCTCTCAAACATCTGACGTTTATGCTACGTGGCTCTTATGTTAAGCATGTTCGGCCACCCCTGGTTTATAGCTTTTCAGAACCCCGAACCGGGGTTTATTCTCTCACGGAGGGCTTGATGGAAGGAAAATGTGGCCTTCTGCATAACAGGACAAGACAACGCGAAGAAGGGAGAGCGTCTGCACTCCCTCAGCTGTGGAAGCTTCTGCCCGACCCTTGTGCCAAATGCATTTCTTCACACTCACCAAGGGCAACCAACTATTGCAATGACACCTGAGCCACGGAGGAAGCCAAACTAGTGCTCTGCATAAGCCATTCACAGACCTGGAATGCATACAGTGTGTCACAAGTCCCGTCCATCATGACCTAACCCCCGCCTAGACGCACCCAGGTAGTTATTATTTTCCCTCAGGGTAGCAAGATGGCGGGTAAACAGCTGTGTGGTTCTGTGTCTTGCCTCTTGGGAAATGCGCCACCCCTTGTAAACAGGAATTTTCCTTTGACTTGCGTTCAGACCCCTGGCAACCTCTTTCACGGGGAAGTACGGCAGCATCCAGTACTGTGTGAGAGCGACCCTGGAAAGGCCCGTGGCTCCCAGCCAGACTGTAAAGAGAGAGTTCCAGGTTATCAACCACATTGATGTCAATTCACCAGCTTTACTGGTAAGGGCCGCTCCGGTTACGCTTCTTCCATTCTCCCCCAGCCATAACTGTTTGTTAGTCTGGTCTGTTTGCTTTCCTGACTTCTCAGTGCCTGTAAGCTCCCTCCTAAGCGTTCTCTATAAATAGCCTTCGGTTGCTGAATTGCACATGCTGACTGGTGGTTTGGGGTTTTTTTTTTAATACTACTGATATGCATCCCTATCCAGCACAGCTGTTCCTGCCAAAAAGTTGAAGCCGGATTGCTCTGATAGGCATTCGTGGAAGCTGGGAAGAACGTACTTTGACCAGACTAACTACATTTATAATTCACAAGAACCCCAAGCCCCCTAGCCTGGTAGTAGTGAGCTATAAAACAATAAATGGAGAGAGCTATTAATCATTCCCAGACTATGATTTACACTCTGGCAGTCTGCGTCTTTTCATTTTTGTGTGCCGTTTCCCAATATTGTGCATGTATACATGGGTGGACTCGCTTCCGATCCCCTTCAGTTAGAAGAAGAAGAAGAGGTTGGATTTATACCCCACCCTTCACTACCCAGAGGAGTCTCAGAGCGGCTTACAAACTCCTTTCCCTTCCCCTCCCCACAACAGACACCCTGTGAGGTAGACGGGGCTGAGAGAGCTCTGACAGAAACGGCTCTTTTTCAAGGACAGCTCTTATCAGAACTATGGCTTGCCCAAGGTCACCCAGCGGCTGCAAGTGGAGGAGTGGGGAATCAAACCCAGAGTCTGTGCACCCAACCACTACACCAAACTGGCTCTCAAACTGGCTGTATTTTCTTACAGCATACTTGCTTACATTAAAACATTGGACATCTAGTCATTGGAAATACTGTACTGTGGAGAACTAGATCAGGATAAATGCTGCAGGGAAAAAACATATGGTGGAAACTAATCTCATCAGATTTTGAAAGCTAACCAGGAATGGCCCTGGTTAGTAGAAGAAGAAGGGATTGGATTTACACCCCACCCTTCACATAGAGTCTCAGAGCAGCTTACAGTCTCCTTTCCCTTCCCCTCCCCCACAACAGACACCCTGTGAGGTAGGTGGGGCTGAGAGAGCTCTCTCGAGAATGGCTCTTTAAGTACCGCTCTGAAAGAACTTGTGACTGACCTAAGGTTGCACCAGCAGGCTGCAAGTGGAGGAGTGGGGAATCGAACCCGGTTCTCCCAGATGAGAGTCCGCGCTCCTAACCGCCACACCACACTGGCTCTCAGATGGGAGGCAACCAAGGAAGTCCAGGATCATTGTGCAGAGGCAGGCAATGGCAACCCACTTCTGTTCACCTCTTGCCTTAGAAAGCCTAAATGGCCACTGCAAGTCAGCTGCGACTTGACAGTACTTTGTCCCACCAACGAACTAGATCCTTCCTTGCATTCTCAGGATGGTGCCTGAGGGTGAATACTTAAATCTGGTGGTGGGGTTGTATTGTATTTTTATTAGGCTTCTTTGGAGAAACTTGGACCATTTAACTTTTCATCATCATTTCGGTGAAACAAGGCTGTATTTTTCATTATTCGGTGATGTTTCCCCTGGTCGCAGTTGCCTCTGTTTTCTTTCTAAACATCAGAAGTAAAGCTTAAATGGCTCTTTGGCCTGTGTAAAAGATTAAAGTTTCTTGCTTTCTGTGCGAATGATTATAACCTTGTCAGATCATCGGCAGACTTTAATATTTAGGTCTGTTGTGCATTTGGGCCTTGCTGGTAATTTTCTAGCCTCCAGAAAAAAATGCATCAACCTGCTTACCAATATAGACAAGAATGTTAAAAAGCCTCTTTGGGGATGAGGTGGGAGGAATCTTTAATGTGTAGCTGCTGTTTCTCACCCTAAGTGCCAGTTATTAGCAAAAATAGCTACATCAGAGCTGTACAGGCTTTGGAGGGAGGCAGCGACATTTCTTCTCTTTCTTTGTCTGAGTCGGGATTTGCTAAAACCGAGCCCAGAATTTGTTTTTACTGCTAGAGCTCCAAGTCGAAGAACGTGTGGAATAATAGATCTTCTCTGACTATTAGTAAAGTGCTTTACTTTTACTTAGACTTTAGAAAAGCCCCATACAGAAGCAGTTTCCATGCTGTTTTGCCACTTCTTTAGCAAAAGCCAGCAGCCATTTAGGGTTCTTCTGCACCTGTCTTGTCTCACTGCCTCTGGACAAGGGAGACCTGAAGAGATTAAGCAAATACCTTCCGAATCCAGAAGCCCCACTCTGGAAGAAGGCAATCCACAAACTGTATTTTAATTTAGAAAATCTTGATTTGCAAGACATAGCAGGAGGCTCCTAGCCTGACATAAAAGCTGACTAGTGTTCAGTCCACAGTGAACTGGGACATGCAGTGGATTCTCTTCTTCTCTTTATTCAGTGCTAGACAATGTTTTGCAGATCAGAGAAGCTTAAATTGCCAGTTGGGACAATTACTAATGACCAGGGTGACCAGGTAGCATGTGAGTGAGAAGCCTATGGTAATGTCCAATAATACCTGTGAGCACTCAGACATTAATTTGTTTTTGTTCATCATCAGGCTTCAGTGTGTGACCGAATACAAATGAATGAATCCGCAATAATGCCAGAGTAATGTCTCAAACACACGATGATGCCTTTTCAAAGCATCAAAAGGGCCATTACAATCCAGAAAGATTCCACAGATTTGACCAAAGACTTGAAGGTCCTCACTGAATTTGGGTTTTGGACAGCAGACCACCACCACCCACCCATTTTGCCAGCTGGTTCTAAAGCTCTCATTTGAATTGTGGCTTGCTAGGGGACTGCTGAAGAAGCACAAGTTTGGAGTTTCCTTGAGGATGTGAAACTGATTTTATAGTTGTTTTTGGATGCAGACCCTGTTCTCTTAATGATTATAGAAATGCTCACCTGTTTTTTCTGGGTGGCTTAGTAGGAACATGTGCTGATTCGGCTATAACCATTTGTTTTATCCAGTAGAATAACTCTGTGTTTAACGCAGATGTTCACAATGCGGAAAATGGCAAATCACCGGGAAGAGTATGGGTTTTAACAAAAAAAAAAGTTAGGGAAAACCTGAAGGTTCTCTTTCTGTAGGAGGTCTGAAATAGGCTAGACAAATGTATAGAGAAGGAAGGACTAAGTAGAGGCTTAAAATGAGTAAAAGGTAAAGGTTTCCTTTGCTTGAAAGCCAGTTGAATCCGACTCTAGGGTTGCGGTGCTCATCTCCGTTTCCAAGCCAAAGAGCCAGCACTGTCCAAATACATTTCCGTGCTCATGTGGCCGGCATGACTAAACACCAAGGCGCACGGAATTCTGTTACCTTCCCACCAAAGCGGTACCTATTTATCTACTTGCAATTTCTCGCTTTCGAACTGCTAGGTTGGCAGGAGATGAGAGCCGGGCTTAAATTACCTGTTGGGTCCTTTCTGTTAAATTTCTCTAAGCTTTGTTTTATAGTTTGAGGTGGGTAGCTATGTTGGTCTGAAGCAACAGAACAAAGTTTGAGTCCAGTGGCACCTTTAAGAATCCTTCTTAATTTTCAGTTTCACTCTTTGACATGCTGTCTCCCAATCTGGTACAGGAGAAAGGACCCAGAAGACAATCCATTAGGTCCTTTTCACCGGCTAGTCCCAAGCTTCTGTAAGATATCTTCTTGAATCACTTGATGACAGAGCTTTAAGTAAACTCAGTGAAAAACTAAAATTTGAAATTCCGCCTCTCTTTTGTTGTTGTTCAGTCGCACAGTCGAGTCCGACTCTGTGACCCCATGGACCACATCCCACCAGGCCCTCCTGTCTTCCGCCGTCCTCTGAAGTTGGCTCAATTTCATGTTCGTTGCATCTGTGACACTGTCTAACCATCTCATCCTTTGCCGTCCCCGTCTTCTTTGACCTTCAATCTTTCCCAGCATCAGGGTCTTCTCCAGTGAGTGCTCCCTTCCAATGCTCCCTCTAAGCTGAGGAGTCTTGTGAGCAAAGGTTCTACTTTGTGAACTCCTGGCACTAAAGCGGTGAGCAAGCAGTTTGGCTACTGCATAAATTAGTTTGCTCTGGAGACATCCTTCCTGAGCTGAGACAAAAATGTGTGAGCCGGGGGCTAAAAAACTGTTAGCTAGCTCACACTAACTCGGCTTAGAGGGAACACTGCTCCCTTCTCATTTGGTGGCCAAAGTATTTGAGCTTCAGTTTCATTATCTGGCCTTCCAGGGAACAGTCAGGGTTGATTTCTTTTACGATGGACTGATTTGGTCCATCAGTGGCTATTAACCACAAGGTATAGATAGGGGCTCTGGGGCAAGTGATGCTCTGTCTTCTTGGTGCTTGGGGGGGGGGGGACAACAGGGGGAGGGCTTCTAATGTCCTGGCCCCACTGGTGGACCTCCTGATGGCACTGGTATTTCTGGCCACTGTGTGATACAGAGTGTTTGACTGGATGGGCCTTTGGCCTGATCCAACATTGGCATCTCTTATGTTCTTATTATCTTCTTGCATTCCAAGGGACTCTCAAGAGTCTTCTCCAGCACCATAGTTCAAAAGAATCCTAGCCCTAGTAGCAGTCATATTTTTCAATAGTAATTAAGATATTAGCTGACCTTGTTCTCCTAAGTGTGGTTAACTTAGCCCTAGAAATATTGCTTTGGACAAACTGGTTGGTCAGGCGTGCCTTATCTGCTAGCTGAATAATTGCTTTGGTCAGGTGAAAGGGTGGCAAGATGTGTGCTTGTTATGGTTTGTTTTCTGGGCTAAACTCACAATTGACTTTATGACCATTATTCAAAATCATTTGGAAAGAAGTCCAACTGAGGGTGCTTTCTCAAAGAATACCCTCCTTGGTCTTAATACTGGATAAAAGGCATATTGTCTTCTAGCCTAATCTCAGGAACCCGAGAGCCGGCATGGTGTAGTGGTTAGAGCGTCAGACTAGGATCTGGGAGACCCACGTTTGAGTCCCCATTCTACCATGGAAGAGGCAAACACGGCGGCGACCCCTCTGCAATTCTCAAACATCTGAGCCTTTCTGTTTAAAGACAACTGGGGGGGGGGGAATGGGTGACCTTGGTCCAGTTGCACACCCTCAACCTAACCTACCTGCCTGGGTCGTTGTGAGGATAAAATGGAGGGAAGGAGATCAATGTAAGCCAATTTGGTTCCCCATTGGGGAGAAGGGTGGGATCAGTGTTCCCTCTAAGCTGAGTTAGTGTGAGCTGGCTCGCAGTTTTTTAGCCTCTAGCTCACACATTTTTGTCTTAGCTCAGGAAGGATGGCTCCAGAGCAAACTAATTTACGCAGTAGCCAAATGGCTCGCTCACAACTTTAATGCCAGTCTCTCACGAAGTAGAATTTTTGCTCACGAGACTCCACAGCTTAGAGCAGGGGTGTCAGAGATGCGGCCCGGGGGCCAGATCAGGCCCCCGGAGGGCTTCCATCAGGCCTGCAGTGGAACTAGCCATCTTCTGCTTCCAGTTCTGCTGCTGCATCATAGCTTGCTTCGCCAGACTCTCTTAATCACTCAGTCATTTCATGTTTTAACCTGGGTCCTAGGTTCAGAACTCTGAGCATGAGATTTCTGTGATGAATGTCAATAGGTTTGCAGCTTACAGAGTAGGTTTGCGGCTTACAGAGCTAATGTTTTAAGCATGTTTTTATTTTAAGTAAAAAGAATCTTTGTGTTTGTGTCCTTTATAAAGTTTATATCTCCGCTACCTGGCATTACATTTTATGACACACGTGGCCCGGCCCAACAAGTTCTCATTTATGTCAGATCCGGCCCTCATAACAAATGAGTTCGACACCCCTGGCTTAGAGGGAGCATTGGGTGGGATACAAATTAAGTAAATAGATAATCCGTAAATAATGATTGATTCCGTAAGGCTGTCTGGGGTTGCAGCTCAGTCTAAGGTGGACATTTCATGGAACTGGAGAGGCTGACCGATTTACGTGTGCCTTGCTTTTTTGTCTTGCTCATGCTCGCAGTGGATTCCTAAAGGAAACATTTTGGCTTTCCTTTTAGCATGTAGCCTCCGTTGTCAGCTGAGGCTCTTTCATGTTGATAAAGATGGAAGAATCTGGGTCCCTTTTAGCAAACGGAAGGGAAGGGCAATGGATATCTTATCTGGCATAGCAGTTGTTGCTTCCAGCCTATCAGCTGCTAAGAGAAGAATCTGTTAATCCCTATTGTCTTAAATGGTGCTCTAGCAAATGCTTAGGATAAAAGCAAGAACAGAGAGTGCAGGTAATCTGCAGTTCCTTTTTACTTTGTGCGTCTGGACCATATAATTGTAATAATTGCTGTGAACATCTGATAGGTTTCAGTTGTTGACTTGGGATGTCACGTAACCCCAGCAGGGGACAATAAGGAAGTGACTCACATTGGGCAAAAATCTGCACAGGAACAGGCGTCTGAACTAGCAGTGACTCCCCGGGAAAGAGATTGTGGTGGATAATTAAACTAAAACCACGCTTCTGTGCAGCAGCCCTAGGGGAAAATCCAGTGTTAAGCTAGAGATTAGGGGAGAAAGGATAGAAAATAAACCTGCCAGGAGCAGTAATGCTTTTGTATATGGATCTGTTTTGAGGTTGCATCTGGAATACCTTGTGGAGCTCTGATCACTTGGTCTCAAAAATGATAGGGGGGGGGGACGAGCTCAGAAAAAGGCAACTGAAATGGTCAAAGGCTTGAAGCATCTTCCTCTGAGGGTATGGTTAGTCTTTTGGTGTAGCCAGTTTGGTGTAGTGGTTAGGAGCGTGGACTCTAATCTGGGACTCTAGGAGTGCGGGCTCTAATCTGGGAGAACTGGGTTTGATTCCGCACTAATCCACATGCAGCTGCTGGATGACCTTGGGTCAGTCACAATTCTCTCAGAGCTGTTTTCTCAAGACCAGTTCTCGAAAGAGCTCTCTCAGCCCCACCAGAGTGTCTGTTGTGGGGAGAGAAAGGGAAGGAGAGTGTAAACTGCTCTGAGACTCCCAAGTGAAGGGCAGGGTATAAATCCAATCTCTTCATCCTCTTCTCTCTTCTTGAAGCATGCCACTGGACTTTTGTGTTATTTTGCTACAAGAGAGAAACGCGGCTACCCCTCTGCAATCATCAAACATCTGAGCCTTTCTGTTTAAAGACAACTAAGGAGGAACAGGACAGACATATAAAATTATGCATGGCTTGAAGGAGTGGATCGAAAGACCTTCTTCCAAAGTAATAGAATACAAGAGTGCGATGGGCAGTAGATTCGGGACAGACCAATTAAAGTACTTCTTCACATAACATGTAATTAACTTATGTAATTCATTGACATAGGATGTAGTGATGACTTGAAAAGTTAATTAATGAGGCACATTTATAAAAGAGGAAGTCCGTTAATGGCTAAATGGGGCCTCCACGTTCAGAGGCGGATGACCTCTGAACGGGAGCTGCAATAAGGGGATGCTTGTGGTATCTGGTTGTCTACTGTGGGGAAAAGATGCTGGACTAGATGGACCTTTATCAGTCTTATCTAGCAGGGCTTGTTGCCAGCAGCTGTTCTGAAGGTCAGTTCAGAGGGTGGCCATGGTAGTCTGTGGTAGAAGAGTTACAGTCCTTACTTAGAATCATTGAGTTGGAAGGGACCTCCAGGGTCATCTAGTTCAACCCCCTACACAATGCAGGGAATTCACAACTATTCCACACACACACACAGAGTGACCCCCCCTGCTTCCATGTCCAGAAGATGGCAAAAAATCTCCAGGTTCCCTGGGCAAACTGGCCTGGGGGGAAATTGCTGCCTGACCCCAAAGTGGTGGATCAGCATTTCCCTGGGCGTGTAAAGAAAGGGCCACAAGAACTAAGCACTGAGGCAACCCTTCCCTGCCCTCCTTCTCATGAACTGCCTAAGTTCACAGAATCAGGATTGCTGTTAGATGGCCACCAAGCCTCTGTTTGAAAACCCCCGAAGAAGGAGAGCCCACCACCTCTCGAGAAAGCCCGTTCCACTGAGGAACCACTCTGTCAGGAAGTTCTTCCTAATGTTTAGCCGAAAACTATTCTGATTTAATTTCAACCCGCTGGTTCTGGTCCGACCTTCACCATCCTCTATATGACAGCCCTTCAAGGACTTGAAGATGGTTATCTTATACCTTAAGAGACCAACAAGATTATCAGAGGATAACCTTTAAGAGTCAAGACTCCCTTTGTCAGATATGAGTAAGAATGGAGATCTCCGAGTGTTTATATGCCAGTCAGTAGACGGGAGGGGTGTTGTAAAGAAGGAACTCAGGATGCAGAGGTACAATGCATATTGTAATCAGCTCCATTAGAGAAGAGGGGAAATGCAGAAAATTAGCATCTGTAGCGAGAGAGCAGCCCCGGGGGGGGGGGGGTCCATTGTTCCGAACTTGTGAAGGAACTCAAGTTCAGCAATCTCTCATTGTAATTTGCTTCGTTGGAGGGCTGCTACTGTTCTGAAGGTGTAGCTGTTCTATTATACAAAAAGAACTGTGGTCACGTATACGTAGGCTGCATTTAGTCTAGGGAGCTGTGTATAAACACTTTAAATAAATTTAGTGAAATTGGGTGCACAGCGGATCAAGGCTAGTGTTGCCAGTCGGACTCTTGTTCTGGTATATTGTCCGGCAGTGGCTTGCTGTTACTTGCAGGTCTGAAAATGGCTGGTTTATGGAGCCTTATTTTCAGTGCATGTCTTTTTGTAGACCCCTGTAATACGAAACCAGGAGAAGATGGTCGGCTGCTGGTTTTTCACTTCTGGCCCGGTCTCTCTGAGTGCCAAAATCGAGAGGAAGGGATACTGCAATGGTAAGTGTGTCCTCTTCCGTTCGTTAGGTTCCGAAGGGAACTAGAAGTTACATTGGCAAACACAGTGTGCTTGCTGAGACCGTGGGAAATGCATTGGAAGAGTTGCAAGAGAGGGTCCTCGAAGGCTTCCACTGGTTCTTTCCTAGAAATCCTCCCTTGGCTCTTTTCTCCCTCCGCTGCCCCGTTTCACAGCCCGCCTACCGAAGAGATGGGGAGCTGACTTTTTAAAACTGTCTTTCGATACTGCAGACTTTGAATGGATGAAGCCAGGTTCCTCTGAGTCAGACCATCTAACTAAGTATTAAATACTCTACAGTAGGATGTGGACAGAATGGAGCGGGTGCAGAGGAGAGCGATGAGGATGATCGGGGTGTGGAGACCCAGCCCTGTAAGGGAAGGCCGAGGGACTTGGGAATGTTTAGTCTGGAGAAGAGGAGATGGGGGGGGGGGGGACACAATTGCTCTCTTGAAGTATTTGAAGGGCTGTCATATAGAGAAAGGCAGGGAGCTGTTCCTGTCGGCAGCAAAGGATAGGACTCGCGATCATGAGTTTAAATTAAGGGCAGGAAGGTACCGGCTGGATATTAGGAAGAACTTTTTGACAGTGAGAGTTGTGCAACAGTGGAATCCGCTGCCTAGGGAGGCGGTGAGCTCCCCCTCACTGGCAGTCTTTAAGCAGCGTCTGGAGAAACACTTGTCAGGGATGCTCTAGGCTGATCCTGCATTGAGCAGGGGGTTGGACTAGAAGTCCCGTATGGTCCCTTCCAACTCTGTTATTCTGTGATTCTCCTCCAGAGCCCAAAGTGGAAAGAGCCTGGGAAACACATGCTACCTGAAAACATTAGCTGTAGAGATGAGGCTTCAGGTCTACTACTGGGCCCTGGAATTAAAAAGAGGCGTGGAGTGTTTGAACATTATCCTTATAGTAATTAAGTAGCGCTCTCAGTTGTTCAAGTGCTTCACTTTATTTCAGTATAATCCTTACACGGTAATCCTGTAAGGTAGGCAAGTATTTGTGTCTCCCATAGTGCAGACTGAGTTGGGGGGGGGGGGGCGGCAAACCTTTAGTAACCAAGATGAGGCTTGAATTGGTGACCTCCCGGGTCACAGCTCTCTTCTTAGTCACTCCCCCTCAGCTTCCTCAATGCCGATTTCCAGCTGTATCACACATACTGCCTATGTACTAAAGTATGTGGAGCTAAGAATTCCAGTAAGATGTCTGGGGTGGCTTAACAGATGCAATTAGCCAACAGGTCCAATTAGCCAAGTGGAGCCATAAACATTTTAAATTGTGCTTTGGACAAAGTTCTCTGATGGTCGCAAAGGACAATATAGTGTGTCTGATTCAATAAACTTATACATTCTGGGGCTTTTCCCCCCCCCTTCTAGGTGAAGCAATACCAATCTATGCCGAGATTGAGAACTGTTCCTCCCGCTTAATTGTTCCAAAAGCTGCCATTTTCCAAACACAGACTTACCTGGCGAGCGGCAAAACAAAGACTTTCCGTCAGATGGTTGCCAATGTGCGAGGAAATCATGTTGCCTCCGGGAGCACAGATACCTGGAATGGGAAAACACTGAAGATTCCACCTGTCACCCCTTCTATCCTCGACTGCTGTATTATCAGAGTTGAATATTCCTTAGCTGTGAGTATGGATTTTCACCTTAACTCAAATATATATATATATATATTGTTGTGAACCCAGTGGTACAACCAAATAAAAATGCCCGCAGGTCTGTTTGTCTTTTTATCAGATCTTTTTGTGGCATTGTCTGTTCATGGAAATGTTCAGAGCCTGAGATTGTGCAGCTGGATTTGAAGAGGAACGTCTCCTAACAGTCGATGGGCCTGGTTCTATCCGGTGTTCCCATCCTTAGTTCTGGAAACCAAGAAGTATAGAGAGTGTAGTCACTTTTAGCTGTGAATAATAATTGTAATGCCGATACTGAGATGTTTGGCTAGAGTCTAAATGGAGAAAAAGAATCCTGCCCACGCAATGTTCCCTCTAAGCTGTGGAGTCTTGTGAGCAAAAATTCTACTTCATGAGCTACTAGCATTAAAGTTGTGAGCGAGCAATTTGGCTACTGCATAAATTAGTTTGCTCTGGAGCCATCCTTCCTGAGCCAAGATAAAAATGTGTGAGCTGGAGGCTTAAAAACTGTGAGCTAGCTCACACTAACTCAGTTTAGAGGGAACACTGCTGCCCAGTACAGGTGGTATCAAGGTCAGTTTGAAATAGGAAAATTGGTTGTACAAAAACAAGAGGGTAATAGTGGAAGGAAATAGAAGAGTGTTGTAGTCAGATTCTTCGGAAATGGTCTAGGGGACTTCAGGAATGGGTGTGGGGAGGAATAATCTTACTGTGACAGTTCTCAAAGATCTACTTCTAAACTTGCAGTACATCCTGTGACTACTTGCAAAGTAACTTCACGCTGCTTTCCCACTCCCCAGTATAGATGCAGGAGTTTTACATTGGTCTACACTCTCAACAAGTTAATATTTGATTTGCCATACTTTGTAAATAAGTTATGTCGCTGAGCAACAGGTTGTACTTGTTGTTCAAAGGCAAACCCAAACTTGACATTGGTTCTCCCAGAACCATTTCTTCCAGCTCATCCTTTTTGTACTCCTCCTCCATCCCAGCCTCGCAACCCACTGGAAAGAGAGTCATGGTGGCCCATTTCTGGGCCCTGATTTTGGGAACCCCTGTCTTATTGCAAGTCCAGATACTCATGCTTCTGTCCAGAATTGGGTGACTTGTGGGGCCCCTTAATGGAATGGAATGTTTTCCAGCAAGCTTGTCTCCACTTCCTTTGTGCTTCCTGAGCAATCTCTTCTCTCCTGCCACAGGTGTACATTCATATTCCTGGTGCTAAGAAATTGATGCTTGAGCTGCCACTGGTGATTGGCACAATTCCATGCACGGCATTTTCCAGCAGAAACTCCAGCCTCGCCAGCCAGTTCAGAATGGACATGAGCTGGCTGGCACTGAGTATGCCTGAACATCCAGAAGGTGTGTACGTGGGTCTGGAGTTTTAACTGATCTGGCTTATTCCTGTCACCCCAAGGCCCCGGTCACACGGAGCATTAGGCACGCCAGAGAGACGGATTTTCCGGGCGCAATCTCACCGCCACATCTGGGAAGCGTAGAGCTCCCGTGGCTCACCCGAGGCTTCACTCCGAAGATGCGGGGTAAAAAACTAGTACCCCCGAGGTACTGGTTTCTGGAAACCGTGGGGCAAGGGCGGGCGTCAGATCACGTTTCCGGTGGTAGTTCCGGCGCCCGCCCATGTCCCCTCGCTAAAAGTGTTTTTTTTGTCAAGTCTCCACAAGTGCGCACAAGCACCCAACGGCACATGCAAACACTTGGGTTTAAAAAACAACACAACCCCCACGGCGCTGCTTCTTTGCCGCGCCGCAGGAGTGAGGTATGATCGGCACCTCCCCCCAACCACGGGACGTCGGGCGGGACGTTTGATCCGGCTGCCCGTGCGGTAGTTCGCTCCGGGGCAAACAGCCACGCCTCCCCCCCGCGATATCCGGCCCATGTTTTTTTTTTTATTCTTATGGGGAGCCAATTTCAAATTCAAAACCTTTAATGACATATGGCGTAAATTAGAATGAGATACAAACAAAGTCTTAAGATAGATAAAATCAGATAAAAAGTACAATCTAAAAGAATAATTATAGTAATAGCAAGAAAACAGTGCCTAAAAGCAAAATCAGACAGTTAGTCATTGGCTATACCTAGAAAAGGATAACCCTTGTGCAATACTATAGCCAAGTAGTCGGCCACTAATTCCATCAGTCAAGAGGATTTATCAGCAAGTAAATACCGGGTAATTCTTTCTGGAGAACCAGAAAGGTTAGAAATGACAGGATCAAGATATTGCTGACAAATCTTACAAGACATAGGACAGTGAAGTAGAACATGAGTATCTGAATCAGGTTCCAGTGAACAATATTTACATAACATGTTCTCAAAGGGGGATGTTGTGATATCTACTTGAGAGAACAGCTGATGGAAAAATATTCAGTCTGGCGAGCACGAAAGCCCAATGCTGTCGGGAGCAATGTTCCCTCTAAGCTGTGGAGTCTTGTGAGCAAAAATTCTACTTTATAAGCTACTGGCATTAAAGTTGTGCATGAGCAATATGGCTACTGCGTAAATTAGTTTGCTCTGGACCCATCCTCCCTGAACAAAGACAAAAATGTGTGAGCCGGAGGCTAAAAACCTGTGAGCTGGCTCACACTAACTCAGCTTAGAGGGAACACTGGTCGGGAGCTAGTAAGATTTTGCATGTACATGGGGGGGGAGCCAAGTTAGTGTGTAGTAGTAGTGGAACAAAATTGTTGTCCAGTAGCACTTTAAAGACCAACAAGATTTCCCACGATTATCAACTTTGGTAAGTCAAAGCTCCCTTGATGGATGTCTGATGGTCAAGGTTGGCATTTAAAAAAAAGAAAGAAAAAGCGAAAAGCTTGTTTTAGTGCTCAATTAATGCAGGCAGGACGAACCTTCTCAGGCTTGACTGTCCGTTTCGACTTTTCGTCTTTATCAAACGTCAGTTTGTAGAAGTCTATCTTCAATACATAATTTTCATCAATATGTGCAAGTATTCAAAAGTGGCTACTTCAAGCTCTCAAGATAAACAGTTCCCTTCAGGGTAATGCAAAATAACATCTGTCTTTGCTATTTAAATTGCTGGGTCCTATTCTTTTAGTGCTCAATTAAGTCAGAAATTCAGAGATCACTGCTTTAGATTTCTTTGGTGTACTGTCTGTACCAATTTGTAGCCCTTCTTTCTTCTCAGGCATGTGACAGGTTTATTCAATAATTTGACCACAGTTGCTTCTTCTGCCAACTGATCCACAAGGTTCTCCCTCGTTTTGTTGATCTTTAAGGGGCCGGGGGACTCAGCAATCCCTCACGAGGCCAGCGTGACGCAATGGTTGGAGCTTTGGTTTCAGACTGGGGAGAACTGGGAGGAAACCGCCACTGGGCAAGTGTGCCCAATGTGGTGTGGTGTTTAGATTGTCAGGCTAAGATATGTGGGAGACCTGGGATGAAATCCCCACTATGCTGTGGAAGGCAATGGGGGGGGGGGACTTTAGGCCAGTCATTACACTCACTGAACCTAACCTACCCCGCAGAGTTGTTGTGAGGATAAAATGGAGGAGAGGAGAAGAATATACACAGGTTTGGATTCCTGGGGGAGAGAAGGGGGGGGGGGATAACATAAAGAAGGCTGCTAGTGTGTCTGCTAGTACGCACAGGCCAGGTGTTACCTTATAGTCAAACCTACCTCATGAGGCCATGAGAATGAATATCTATGTATCTAATAGTGAACTGGCCCCCTCTGTGCGGATCCTTAAATCCAGACATCGGGGGCACTTGGGGGGGAGGGAGAGGTTTGTGCACACGTGGGGCAGTCCCCACGTGTGCACAAAAATCCTATATGGTGACAAAAATTTCGGGGGGATGTTTAAATCCCCCCAAAAGTGCCAGAGCGTTCTGTGCGCATGCGCACGAATGCTCTGTGACCGAGGTCACCGCCGCCACCGCTTGGAAGGGAAGCGGCGAGCGGCGAGCGGCGAGCCAGGAGGGGGGGCCAGAGCAGCGAGAAGCCAGGGGAGGGGGAAAAAAGCTGCCGCCGCCACCACCGCCGCCGCTTGGGGGGGGGAAAGGCAAGGGGGGGTGGAGGACATGGGGAACCAGCGGGATGGGGGGTACTTACCTCCTCCTGCTGCTTCCTCTGCCTCCCCCCCGCGAGGAGGGCCGGCTGGACAGCGCTCTTGAGGAGCGGGGCGGGCTCCCTCTCCGGGCTGTGGGGCTCGGAGCCGGGGGGGGGGAAGAGAACAAGTGGAGACCCAACTAGAACACAGTAGGCAACATTTTGTTGCGGGTCTCCACTTGTCATATCTATTGAAACCTCTTTGGCAGGTGGGGAGGGAATGGAACCCCAACGTAGTATATTTCGGTAACGTGTAATGTGTTAAGTTATAGATTCCAGTGCTGCTTATATGCACCATTATTTTATGTTAAGATCTGAAATCCAGAGATTAACACTTCCTGCGGTTATAACCTGTGAGACCTGTACAGTTCTGCCAGGCCTTTGGCTGAGGCAGTGGGCATCTACCCCAGCCGGCCTCTCTGTTGCTGCTGCATAACATCATTCTGGCTTGGCGTTGGCCCATTTGTCTCTCGGCTGTAGAAACTGGAATCGAATGTACTGCACTGCCCGTTTTAAATGTTTTATATGTGGCTTTATTGTACTATCTGATTGCATTATTTTATAAATGTATTCTGCTCATTGCTGTAAGCTGCCCTGAGCCCGTTCGCGGGAAGGGCGGGATATGAATCGAATAAATAAATAAATGGATAAATAACTTGGGCGATGGGAGAGAACAAAGAAGGTAGTTAGTCAAGTAGCTTAGCTGGTGTGCTTGTCTCCTTTTACCCTTTGTAGCACCACCCAATTACGCTGATGTTGTATCAGAGGAAGAGTTCTCAAGGCATGTCCCTGCTTACCCTCAGCCAATGGACTGTGAAGAACAGCTGTGTTGTCCAGTGTTTGCCTACATACAGGAGTTTCGGTTTCAGCCCCCTCCTCTATATTCAGAGGTAAATTCAAATGTTTGATTGCCTCCAGTTTCACACATGCGCATCTCTATATATAATAATTCTGTTTTGGAGTGGCAGCATTCCATGCACTCCCTCAGCCACTGGCCTGTCAGCCGCCACTCAAGAGTACTTGCGCGCCATTGGCCAGGTGCTGGGTCTGCTCCTCTTCCCCGCCCACTCCCCCTTCAGCCACTGTGCCCTGTCAGAATTACTGGCAAACGGCTTTCTCTCTTGAAGAAGACGCTTCTGCTTGCCTCCCGTGTGGGACTAACTGTTCCCTCAGTGACTGTTGGTAGGTATCACGAAATGGCAGTTACCTGTGTTTGTAAGATGGTTGTGGTTCTTTCTTTAAAATGTTCCTTCATAAGGTTTAATTGAGCTGTAGTTCCAGAGGGGGGCCTGCAACTCACTGGGTTGAACGGGGCTTCCTCATCTGCTGGCCTACACTTCCCAGCTACCCCAAGGCCAAAAAGTTTGGGAAAACAGGGACTGTCCCAAGGCAGTCTTCATCCCTGGGAGGCAGCAGAAATTCAGCCACTCCACAGTTGACTGGACTGGGGAATGAATGGAAGTTTCCCTGCCCACAACCTCCAGAGGTAGAGAGTATTGTGTGTAGGAAAAGATGGTTGCATTTAACTCCTGTTGGTTCATAGTCTGTGCTTACTCCTACAGTGTGTGTGTGCTCCATAACTAGTTAATAGTTATGGAGTTAAATAGTTAATAAATAAATTTATTTAACTGTGTAAATAGTTAAATAAATTCTTTTATTATGGGTAATAATCTGTGTTGTGCTCTGACCACATAGTCTCCCTTGCTCTGCACAATACCAAAGGGAGGGGGTAGCCCAGGGAAGCAAGGAAAGGCCAGACCCTTGGGTTGCCAACTTTCCAGGGATTCCCCCAAAGATTGGGGATTCCATCTCCAAATAGGGAGATTTGGCCAGAGGGGTCTCACTGTCCCCCTAAAAAGGCAGTGACGATTCTGTGAGTGGTGGCAGCGAACTTAAGGAGTGAGATACACCCACAGGACGAGGGTGGGAGGCAACCGAGCTTGGTTCAGACAAAGGAAGGAAACCCTTTGCAGGCCTTTGTGAGAAACTCATTGGGGCCAGTCCTGAGTAGAGTTGCCATCTCCAGGTAGGGAGATTCCTGGAGATTTTCTGGTAGAGTCTATGGAAGCCAGGGTTTGGGGAGGGGAGAGGCCTCAGCTGAACAGAATGCCATACAGCCCACCTTCCAAAGCAGTTATTTTCTCTGGGGGGGAGAGATCTGTTGTCTGGAGTTCAGTTGTGATACCTGGTGATCTTTGGGCTCCACCTGGAGATTGGCTGCCCTAGGCGTAGCAGTCAGTGCTTCAGAGCAGGGTCTGCTAAATCCAGGTTCTTGCTGTAGAAGCTGAGTGGGTGATTTTGGACCAGTCACAGACTTTCAGCCTAACCTACCTCACAGGGTTGTTGTGCAAGTCAAATGGGGGAGAGGAGAATGATGTAAGCTGCTTTGGTCCCCATTGCAGAGAAAGACTACTTTCCCTCCTGGGAATCCATTGTTGCCAATCTCCAGGTGAGTGCTGGAGATCACTCAGAATTACAACTGCTCTCCAGATGGCAGAGATCAGTTCCCCTGGATAAAATGGTGGACTCTGTGGCAGTCAGGGCTTCAGAGCACAGAAGAGGCTGCAGGTGTGTGTGTGGGGGGGATGGAAAGCTGAAGAGAGAGGGGGAAATAAAGGTAGGTTGATGATTGGCCGTGAAGGAGAGAGAGTTGCCAACTCCAGGTGGGAAATTCCTGGAGATTTAAGGGATGGAACCTGGAGAGGGTGAGGTTTGAGGAGGGGTGGGACCTCAGACAGGTACAATGCCATAGACTCCACCCTCCAAACCAGCCATTTCCTCCTGGGTAACAGTTGTCACCAATCTCCACGTGAGGGCTGGAGATCACTGAAAATTACAACTGCTCTTCAGGTAGCAGAGATCAGTTCCTCTGGAAAAAACGGTGGACTCTGTGTCATTATACCCTGCTGAGGTCGCCACAGCACATTGACGTTGAGTGCCCAAGGCCTTGGCACTCTCCCAGAGCCTCTTTCTGCAGCTTGTTGTATTTATTTCCACAACGGGCCTTATTCCTAGTACATATATATTATACACACACCCCAGGGTTGCCAGAACCCCCGCTGGTGGAAGCAGGGGTCCCCCACTGCCAGGCCCCACCACCACCCACCAATTATCTAGCCAGCCAGGGGAACTTACCCTGAAAGGGGGGAGATCCAGCTAACATGTCTGTCACTGCCCATGTGGCCCAGAAGTGACATCACGGGTATTTGGGCAAAGACTCTATGGTAGAAGCCAAATTTACCATAGAGGTATTTGGGCAAAGACTCTATGGTAGAAGCCAAATTTACCATAGAGGTATTTGGGCAAAGACTCTATGGTAGAAGCCAAATTTACCATAGAGGTTTTGCCTATACCCAGACCATTGCCCCAGCATGATGGGGTCATTTCTGGGTCACGTGGAATATTGCTGCATGTCAGCTGGGCCTCCCTCCTGCTTATGGTACTTGGCACCCCAACACACACAAACATGCATATACATACAAACACAGAGAGACATAAATCTACTCTAGCACCACAGTTACGTCAATATCTGCCGTACTAAGTTGTTGGGTTTTTTTCTGTTCTCTGCAGGTGGACCCACATCCTGTAGAAGTAGAAGACCGACAACCAGTTTCATTCGTGATTTAATGAGAATTTGAGGAAAGTGGCATCTTAATTCAGGGGGAATGTCTTAATTTTTTTTTTCCCTACTGCCTCTGCTTGTAGCACAACTTTTTCAAATTATTTTAAAAACCCATTTTCATTCTTAGAAACAGGCAGGAGTCAAGGACACTGAACTCTTTTAAGTCAGAATGCATCGTGCCTCTTTTCCAGGAGAGAAGAGATGAATGAGAACGTTGTGGACTAGTTGTTAGGAGAAGCAACTGTGGTCAGATTGCTAGATAACATGGACGTCATCACTACCTGTGATAATCTGAACAGGCCTGAGAAGAAAGAAGGTCTATACAGTGGTGCAAACAATACACCAAAGAAGCTAAGGAGCGACCTCTTGGATTTCTGACTTAATTCAGCATCAAAGATAAGCTTTTGGTTTTGTTTTTTCAAAAAAAACCCCACACAAACTTTGACCATCCAGCATCCATCAAGTGGTACTACTTAAATTCACACTGATTTTGAGGGACTGTAGATATTCCACATAACATTATGAAGGCACAAGCTTTTTACATACAAATGCCTGAACGTTCGCTTCTGTGATAAAGCTGGTTTTTTTGCAGATGCTGTGCACTTTTTCCCCAAAAAGGGAATTGGATTATTTTTTCTACTACTTTGCAGGCATTTTCACACACACACACATACATCTTCAGCTATGGGACTTGATTCAGCAGGGCAGGCAAACGTTCCACCTTGCACTTGACACGATTTTGATCCACTGCCACTAAAAGTGCTTAGTCCAGTATCTGCTTGGTTGAACTTGGCCAGAGCGCTTAGCACTTGGGAAGAGTGTGTTTATTGATCTCTTGTTGCCAGCAATGGATCTGTGTCTAAAAGCCTTTTTAAAAGCCTACCTCTCTTTAGAAATGGAATTGGAAACCAAGAAATATAATTCTCCAGACTTGGATTTGTCTCTGTTCAGTTCCTCAGAGTAATCAATACAAAAGGTAAAGGGAAGAATTGTAAATATACCCAGCTTGGCTGCAGGCTTGCATTTAAAGATCTGGGGCTTGGGTGGAGAGAATATACTTTGATGAATCATAATTTGTCAGGGAGACTTCTCTATAAAGGCAAAAGACTGTTGTGCTCTCTGGAGCAGTCTGATTTATCAGGGCATTTGCCATCTCTTCTTTTCAGAAGTGAGCAAAGTCTTATTTTGGTGCAATACACTTTATTTTTGTTCCTCCATTAACATGGCTGGACTTTGCTGCTAAAGGCAAAGGCATGGCAACTTGGGGGTGCTTCATTCATCTCAGAAAAATGCTGTAACACAACTTCTTTTCAAGCAGTTTCGCAGGTTTGAGAAATCTGAGTTGATAGTGCAACAGTTAACTCCCAGTCTAACCCCAAGACAAACGTTAATTCTGCCTAGGGTTGCACTGTAATTGTATGAGCTTGAACCTGCATAGAAGTATGCGGGGGGGGTGGTGTTGATCTGAGATTGGCAAAGCGTCCTTTGCTTACACTGGGCACGCACACACTTCACACAGTCCTTGTCCCCACCCTTCTGGGAGATAAAAAGAATGTTTCTCCTAAGATGGCAACTGCCATCTATGCTTTGTATAAGTGCGCGCGCACACACACACACACATATATATATATATGTTTCCAATTAGCCCTATAAATTTGGGGCACGGATATGAATCAGGTTTGTTTTGTTTGTTTTGCCATCATGGCTGATTTATGGTGGCCTCATGGAGTTTTCAAGGCAAGAAATGTTCAGAGGCGGTTTGGCATTGCCTGCTTCTGCATAGCGACCCTGGACTTCCTTGGTGATCTCCCCATCCAAGTATTACCCAGGGCTGACCCCGCTTAGATTCTGAGTTCTGAGAAGATCGGGCTAGCCTTGGGCTATTTGGGCCAGGCCCGCTGATGGGTAATGAATAGATCAGCTGAACTCGAATGGTGAAACCCTAATATATAGGGCAGAAGCCCAGTATGTGAAACAGTCCATGCTCTGCCCTACTTTCTTTCCCCCAGACTAGATTTATTTCCTATTGATTGGGCCATTGTGCTCATGATGAGACATAATTCACTGGGGCCGCAGAAGTAAGAAACTCTGTGCCTCTTCTGATGGAGTGCTGCACTTATGGAGAGGGATGGATTTATTCGCGTGACTGTCAGTGACTGGTGAGGGGAGGAAGGTATCTCCTTGGCTCACAGAGCTTCAATCTGCCATTAAGCAATCACATTCTTGTGCCTGTGTTGCACCGATAGCAGCCAAAACCCTAAATACCTAGGATTTTTTAATCTCTCTCTCTCTCTCTTGTTTTTTTTTTTGTATTAATGTGTTATCTGTTTGGAGCTTAGGCATTTTGTGTTTGGTTTTGGTATCAGCCAGATAGGGTGGAATGTGAAGAATACAATGGAAGAAAAGGTTCGAAGACGTGCAGTGGTGTCTGGGCAGAGTTTTGAGGTTTACAGATAAAAATGGGGCAAGGCGGTCTTTGAGAGTGCAGCCGCCAGTCTCTCTCGTCCAGGAGCAGGCTCCTCCCCCTCCCCCCGCAGCAAATGGTGGACTTTGCACAGAATGGAAACAGAGCTATAGTTGGCAACACGCCCACCAAGGTGACAATGTTTGTATATTGCCCTGTTAATTTTATTAAAATTTCAATTTTAAAAAAAAACAATCATGGTGGATAAGGGGTAGGGCACTCTTATCTTGGCAGAAGACAGTTTGGGCGTCCGTATGCAAACAGGGACCTGGAATAGATTGTGGCAGTAGTGAAGGGGAGATGGGGTTTTTGGGGCTCCCCTAGCATGCCATGTTGTTTTCTGTTCTGTTCCCCCGCCCCTCAATAACAATGAACAGAAACTTATTCATTAGTATGGGAGGAGAAAGGGTAACTCTCTGGACCCGTTCAGGTAGATAAAACTTCACCATACACGAATGATTGCATCTGCTAAACAGAGAAACTGTCTGCAAAGCCTTCCTCCTCCTCAGTTCTGTTTCTTGGAGACAAAATGTTGGGAAGAAGAGAAGAGGCTGGACGAATATTTGTCCGAGATGCATTAGGCTGGTCCTGCATTGGGCAGGGGGTTGGACGACATCGTCTGTATGGCCCCTTCCAACTCTGTGGTTCTGTGAATCTGCCGGTGCGGTGCTCCTTCATGTGACAAGCGAGAAAAGTCTGAACTGCCCTGCTTGCCCCCAATGTGGGGAGCATGCTCTTAAACTAGGCTCTCTGAACGTGAAAGCAAAAGGCTTCAGCCCGAAACTACATGGCAGACTGCATGCGTGTTTGTAAATAGCTTTCTGGGAAACAGCATCGTTTTAAAACCAAATCCCTGGTGGGGTGGGGTTATCTCACACTTGTTTTGTTTTGTAAGTATATTGTTTTTAAAAAACCACTGCACCCAAAGGGAACAGAATAACCTTTATCCACTACTTTACTTGAATAGCAATAACATGGCTGTAACTTGCATGTCTTGAAGTGCTCGAGCAAGGATGAACGTTAGGTGCTCTGCCTTGATAGACTTATCATACCAATTAGGGCTGGCTGTTGGTATCACTGCTGTCACGCAATACATGGGCACGTGTCAGGGTGCAAAGAGTCAAAATGCTCTTTTATGTAAAATCTCAGATCGTTGCCGGGTTTCTTGCAGATAAACAGTGGCCTTAAGTTGTTTGCAAAAAACCAAAAAACAAATGCTTCTGCAGAAGCATGACATACCTTTTGAAGGGTGGAACTATATATAGCTATCTTGGGGGGGGAAGGAGGTAAAAGAGCAGGAAGGCAAAAGGTAAAAGTATCCCCCCCCCCCTCCCCCCCGGATATGCCAGTCTTCCATTTCAAATTGCAGCCTCAAGGGTTGCATCATATTGAAAAAGGGCCAAAAAAAATCCAGAACTTGCACATGTTTGAAACTGGAAAAGCAAAGCTCTTCTCTATCCACCCCTTTACCTAGATTTATAGGGCAGAATTTGCCCCTCCACTGTATTTGTTGCACAATAATTTCAGTATGCAGGGGCTTGTGTATTCTCAACTACTGTAAAACAGTTTAAAAATAAAGCAAAAAAATGGGAAATGATTGTATTTTATATTAATGTATGAGCCCTGTGGGTTCAGTTTTTCTTAATAAAATTATTAAAATGTTACCTTGGTCTTGATTTTTTTAAAGATGTCAGACGTTAAGATGGTATACAGTGGAGTATTTATAAAGAGTGAATATGATCCACTGGGTCTTCTCTGAGCAGAAGAGAAATTGTACCACAGATGAGCTAAATTCTAAAGAGTGAATATGATCCACTGGGTCTTCTCTGAGCAGAAGAGAAATTGTACCACAGATGAGCTAAATTCTATCGCCGTGTGATTTGTGAAGGCAACATTAGGTTACATTGTGAAGGTAATGAAAATGTCTTTATTTGTTTTGCTAGAAAACGCATTGCTTCCTTTTCCACAAACTTCGGTTTTTTCATTTAAAGTCTCGGATTAACTTTGCTTTGTCCGCTATTACCATGGGTTTTGTTCATCTTTCAGGTGCTGTGGGACTCCGGTAGAGAGCCAGTTTGGTGTAGTGGTTAAGTGCTCAGACTCTAATCTGGGAGAACCGAGTTTGATTCCACACTCCTCCACTTGCACCTGCTGGATGACCTTGGGCAAGCCATAATTCTGGCACAGCTGTTTTTGAAAAAAAAGAGCAGTTTCTGTCAAGAGCTCTCTGCCCCACCCACCTCACAGGGTGTCTGTTGTGGGGAGGGAAAGGGAAAGGAGTTTGTAAGCCCCTCTGAGACTCCTTTGGGTAGTGAAGGGCAGGGTATAAATCCAATCTCCTCTTCTTTTCTACTGCTACAGACAGACTAACACAGCGACTCAGATCTTGCCTGCCATTAATATTTATAATTTCCTACCCCTGCCAGCTTGCCAAAGAACACTCAGTTGAACTTTTCTAAACCGTGTTCCAGTGTTTTTAAATAATGGTTGCAGCACTGTCCTTCCTGGTTGGTGGGGGGAGGGGGGAATGGTCAACTCAGACTGGCCGCTGCCCTCTAACGTCTTACATCAAGGTGGGAAGTGTCAAGTCGCAGCTGGCTTATGGCAACCCAGTGGGGCAAGAGATGTTCAACCTAGTGGGGCAAGAGATGTTCAGAGGTGGCTTGCCATTGCCTGCCTCTGGCGATGACTGGTCCAAAGTCAACCAGTGAGCTTCCAGGACAGAGCAGGCATTCAAACCCAGGTCTCTGAGATCCTAGTTTGACACTCGAACCACTGCTCTGCACTGGGTCTCCATTGTCGTTGGAGACAGTACTGGACTCCGTGTCACCTGTGCAACTGATGGGCAATAGCTTCTGAACGGATGAACATACAACTGCTTCAGGAATCGACGTGGAATTCACTGGCACAGACTAGTGAAGGGCCGCTAGCTATGGAAGACATGGAGGATAGATCCACCAATAACAGTTCTGAACAAATGGAAATCTCCCAAGTTCAAAGGCAGTAACCCTTTGTGTACTAGTGCAGGCGGGAGGTAATAACAGGATCAAATCTTGGTTTCCATGCCCAATGTGAAAGCTGAATGGTGGGCCACCTTAGGAGACAGGATGCTGGACTAGAAGGACCTTTGGTCTGGTCCCACAGGGTGGCTCTTAATGTAAGTTCTTGAGTAGAGAGACTTCTGCTTTGCTGGGCCCATAACCTGTTGGGGTCAGTGTTCCCTCTAAGCTGAGTTAGTGTGAGCTAGCTCACAGTTTTTTTAGCCTCCGGCTCACACGTTTTTGTCTTAGCTCAGGAAGGAGGGCTCCAGAGCAAATTAATTTGTGCAGCAGCCAAATTGCGCTCTCACAACTTTAATGCCAGTAGCTCACAAAGCAGAATTTTTGCTCAGAAGACTCCACAGCTTAGAGGGAGCATTGGTTGAGGTTACATGGTATAGTTAGTCCAGTAATCACTGACTTTTTAGCAGAGTGCATAAAGCGCAGAGTGCCACAAAGGTGCACAGAGCCACCTTTTCAGTTTAACAGACTAATACTAGTCTCTTTATTCTAGAACTACAATATGGATAGGAAAGATGAGAAATAGGATCGTATTCTAGTCTAGCTAGCTAAGGATGGACTCAGATGGTGAGAGGCCATCTGAGTCATGGTGGCAGCGTGTCCTCCCTTGGGAAGGCACTGCTGATGTTCTGTCAGAACCTACAGCCAACAACGAAGTACACGCATTCAGGAACGGTAATACTATTATTGCAGAGCTATAGATGCAGTAACATAGGCACTGTTAAGAATGGCAGCGGCCCCATGGGCATAATAGGATATAGGGTATTCGTATGCACACACACCCCATAGCACTGGCCAATTAGGCACCCTCCCGCGCACGGGATAAAGCTTGGAGACCGTTAGGTAGCTAAAGCTGAGAACCAACACTCTCTCACGGCACCTAGGGGAAACCCAGACAATACAACTCCCTCCTGCACATCTGTATAGATGAGCATTTCGGCGCAAAGCAGAACAAGCACAGAAAGGAATGCAGGAGCAATTAACCAGACACAGACTGAGCTCCCCAACCCCCATGGCAGCGTAGCGGACATGTTCTCATATGGGCCATGGCATGAAATTGGTCACATTGGTGGGGGGCTGTGGCTCCCATCTCCCTATTGGTGCTTTGCGTAAATAAGCATTTATCTCCTGGAGCCTCCCAGTCGTTTTTGGCCCTCGAGGTTACTTATCATCAGAATCCCTTTAATAGTAGAATTTCAATTTGGAAAAAAAAGTCATTAAAATGCTTAAAAGCGCAGAGCAAAAAATAATTTTTTTGAAACTGCGACAAATGTAAATCTCAAAAGAGTTTCAGAACGTTTTATACCAGCCAATCTATCCGATAAAATAGGTAGTAAAAAGCAGCCTTTGACAAAGCAGTCTCTTAAAAGTCAATAAGGAGTGCACACAAATCAAATCGGCAAAATGCGTGGAAGGACAAATGGGTCTCCCAGCTAGTTCCAAAATCATAAAAAGGTTTTGTCCCTCTCTGAACAGAGTTGCGGAATTCCCGGCAGGGCATGGAGCTCTCTCCCAGAACTTCAGCTGATTTCCACGCTACGGAGATCAGCTGACTGTATGAAATCACATCCACACCAAACTCCCTCTCCTACCCAAACCCTCTCTGAGCATCAACCCCAAATCTCCAGGAATTTCCCAAGCTGGAGTTGGCAACCCAACCAGTGAATTGGTGAGGTGGAACTTCCACAAACCAGTGTCTTCACTTCAAATCATTCCCTAGGAACAGGCCCTGCAATCTTAACTACCTGCACTGAGAAAAGATGTACAGCGAATGAAGCAAAAATGCACTGTATAAATAACGCAAGTAAAAAAGCGCTCAAATAATATACAAAAATTGTGAAGGATGTTTATATATAGCAAAGTGACACAATACTAGTAAGGAGTAACAAGAAACTACACATATCAATATGGCAAGATTACATAAATATAATACAAAACTACAAAAAGTAATACAGAGTGTACAAAGGAAACTGGCACAGAAGACCCAGGGATGAAGACTCCGGATTTCAACCTTCGTTTCGATAGCTCTTCCTCAATGACTTCATTACACTACAATTACAGTTAAGCCAAACAATTATTATTATGTATTGGGATTGTAACCATATGCTAATTTTAAGAGGTAAAAAATTACCTTCATAAAGCGTTCATAGTATACAGAAGCCTTCAAAACAGTAAAAAGGTAAAGGTTCCTTTGCTCGAAAGCCAGTCGAATCCGATTCTAGGGTTGCGGTGCTCGTCTCCGTTTCAAAGCCAAAGAGCCAGCGCTGTCCGAAGACGTTTCCGTGGTCATGTGGCCGGCATGACTAAACACCAAGGCGCACGGAACGCTGTTACCTTCCCACCGAAGTGGTACCTATTTATCTACTTGCAATTTCTTGCTTTCGAACGGCTAGGTTGGCAGGAGCTGGAACTAGAGACGGGAGCTCACTCCGTCATGCGGCAACTTGGGTCTTGAACTGCTGAACTACTGACCTTCCACAGCCTGCAGTTCAACGTCTTAACCACTTGAGCCACTGCCATATCCTAATTTTAAGAGGTAAAAAATTACCTTCATGAAGCGCTCATAGTATACAGAAGCCTCCAAACAGTATATACAGGCAAAATGTCCCTGGAAAGAGCAGACTCTACCACTTGAGCCACCGCAGCTCCTTCAAAACAGTATATACAGGCAAAATGTCCCAGGAAAGAGCAGACTCCCAGGAATAGGGATGTATCTGTAGCTGAAGGTTGCCAACCTCCAGGTGGGACCTGGAGAGCTCTCGGAATTACAACGGCTCACCAGACTACAAAGATCAGTTCCCCTGGAGAAGATGGCTGCTTTGGAGGGCGGACTCTATATGGCATTAGACCCAAAGTCCACCCTCCCCAAGTTCCATCCCCCAAATCTCCAGGAATTTCCCAACCCAGAGCTGGCAACCCTACTTATGCCTGCCTGATCTCATCCCTGCTTCAGACAGGCCCTACTGGGAGCCACTTATTAATCTCTCTTTCCCCCTTTTGACCTTGTGAGTCTGATTTCTAGAGCTACCTGTCGCCTGAGCGACTGCATACAGCTCGCCTTCCTGGCCGTTGATCCCGAGCGGATAAGCTGGAAATAGAAAATTAATGCCTGTCGGAGGAGGCCGACGGACAGAAGATCAAGAACGAGATTAGCCACAAGCCTGCTCTCTTCTGCTGCTCCAGCTGTTAGCTTTTTGCACATTGGCAACAGGTGGTGATGCAGAAGGTCTGCACACGGCGCGTGTCTTGGGGCTACCTAACACAGGGTGCTCCCCCCACCCACCCCAGCCTGAGAGGTACGTAGCTAAGGTTGCCAGGTCCAGATTGGGAAATTTCTGCAGATTTGGAGATGGAGCCTAAGGAGGGCAGGAGATAATGTTATACAGTTCTCCCTCCGAAGTAGCCATTTTCTCCAGGGAAACGGATCCCTCCGGTTTGGAGAACTGTTGTAAGTCTACAAGATCTACAGGCCCCACCTGGAGCCCCTCTTGGCCTCTTCGGAGTTCCCCTTCAGAGCTGCTTCTTTATTTGCGTTCTTGAGAAGGTGTACCTGCCGCCTCTCCACACCCACTGGAAGGGGCTCACAACAAGTTAAAAAAAACAACAACACCTAAACAAGTGGTCAGTAAAAACAAACGGTACGAAGCAAACTGTTCCAGTAAAACAATCCAAGTAGGTATAAAAAAGTCCCGTCTCTCACTCAATGGATTGCTAAACTATGGGAATTCTATTCTATGGACAAGCTATCAGACAAGGTCTCGTCCTTTAATACCAATACCTGTGGTCAGGGCTTTTTTTGTAGAAAAAGCCCAGCAGGAACTCATTAGCATAATAGGCCACACCCATCAGCAGAAACTAATTAGCCTATTGGGCCACACCCTGAAAGCACAGCTCATTAGCATATTAGGCCACACACACCCATGTTACCAGAAGTGTTGTCATCCAGCCACACCCACCTTTTGCTTCTTATTCTGTTGACCTTGTTTGTTGTCAAAACCCAGGGCTTTTTTGGTAGCAGGAACTCCTTTGCATGTTAGGCCACACACCCCTAACGTAGCCAATCCTAATATGTTTCTGCTGTTGGGTGTGGTCTGTTATGCTAATGAGGTTCCTGCTGGGTGTGGCCAACTTGGGAGCCAGCCGGAACTCCGTTCCTGTGCGTTCCTGCCCCCAAAATAGCCCTGCCTGTGGTGGTAATTTTCAATTAAAATGGTTTCCATTCTTGGGACATGTCTTTAGCAAGGATATGCCTCCAAACTATAACATACCAGGTAAATGCTACGTTCTACATTTTGTGTAACTCTGTACAAGAACATACTGTTCGAAGGGCAGCTTGCCGTGTATCTCTTTTTAAGTCTATGTTTACTTGTTATTGTATTATCGTAGCTGAGTTACAGTTTGCTCCATATTTGACTATGACATAAAAAACCAAGTCAATAGAAAAACCAGCTCACGGCCCTGACCCGGATAGCCCAGGCAAGCCAGATCTTGGAAGCGAAGCAGGGCCGACCCTGGCAAGTATTTGGATGGGAGACCTCCAAAGAATAACAGGGCCGGGAGGCAGAGGCAGGCTATCAAGCCGCTTCTCTGAACGTCCTCCATGCCCCCAGTAGGCGTCGCCAGAGGTCGGCATGACTTCTAGGACAGGCGCATGCATACGCACATTCACACATACGCACACACAAATGGGGAAAAAATGCAAAAAGAAAAAGAAAACCAGCCAATTAAAAGCAAGCTGGGACATAAGACTATGGCCGAATCTACCTATGCATTTTAGAATCAGCTTGGTGCCGCTGTTAACCCTTCTGGTTTAGAACTGCTGCGCCTCCGCTTTCAAGCAGGTAGAGAAAGAGGTACTTTTCTCCCTTTCTCACAATACAAGAACTCATGGGCACTCCATGAAATTGCTGAGCGGTCGGGTTAGAACGGATAAAAGGAAGTCCTTCTTCACCCAAAGAGTGATTAACACTTGGAATTCACTGCCACAGGAAGGGGTGGCGGCTACAAGCATGGACGGCTTCAGAAGGGAATTAGATAAGCATATGGAGCAGAGGTCCATCAGTGGCTATTAGCCACAAGGTATAGATAGGGGCTCTGGGGCAAGTGATGCTCTGTCTTCTTGGTGCTTGGGGGGGGGGTCAACAGAGGGAGGGCTTCTAATGTCCTG
>NW_015176559.1:0-1855 GCF_001447785.1 Gekko japonicus | reverse complement strand
TTCACCTTCTCAGCTGTTTGATTCATCATTTTCAGAGTCTCATTTATCTGGTTTTGCTGAGCGGTGATACATTGAGTCACTTTGGTCATCTGTTCCTTTAAGTTGTTCAGCTGGTCCATTAGGGGGTGCATGGAGTCTGCCAAAGTCTTTGCCAGCTCGTTGGTTTCTTCCGGTTTTGGGCTCTCAATTCCTTTTGCTTTCAAAAGTTTCTCCTTTTCCGGCCTCTTCCCCACCATGTTTCTCACATTGTTTACTTTCACAAACTTTTTGAAAGTCTCTGAATATGTGTTTAAACGCTCGAACACTCCTTGGTAAGTACTTCTTAACAGTTTTAACCGCTTATTCTTCCGCTCCCCCCCCCCTTCGCTCAAAGGTTCATGCGCTCGAGAGGCATCCCTCCCCCGCTCACCTAATTCTCTATTGCGTAGTTAGGGTGGGGAGCTTTCTTTTCTCTTTAATCAACGCTTAAATGACTCACATTCATAAGCGGTCCTTGGACCTCGTTTACTTTCGGTTTTAAAAACTCGATCTCCTGCACTTGCCCCGGTTAGCATTGCTTAGATCCATTCGGTCTCTCAGCACGGAGAACTGTCGGAACGGAGAGGCGTCTCAATTCTCTGGCATTCCGCCATCGAAGAGGCGATCTCTCAGAACTTCCATGGCCAGAGTCCCTTCAACCGGGTCTCTGGGGGGGTGACGAACCTGCGCACCCCCTCCTTCAGCTGGAGCACAGCTTCACCTCCGGGAAGTCCGGGAGGTGAGTCTGCTCTAGCGCGCTGCCATCACCGGAAGTCTTATTCCAGTATACTATTGAAGGAATTAAGGAGTTACAATACTGAGCTGGATTAAGAAGATTACCCCTCCTGACAATATAGGATTACATTTGAGGAAGACTGGAAAGTTGAAATGAGTTCATAACCGGGTACTCATAATGTTGGACTATGTTGGACTTTTTACAATATTGTACAATAGAGAATTTTTGCAATCTTATAAAGTTTTACAAAGCTATTGTACTAATTTTGGTCATACCACCTGAAGGTTGGCAACTCTGGCCCAACCACAGAAGCCCTCCATTATTACCCCACCCCATTCAGCAGTCCCTGTGATATCAGACCCGACAGTCTCTCTAGCCCAGAGGTCACTGCCAGCACACCCATCCACTTCGCTTGCAGTCCCTTCTTCCCCACTCAAGCAACCGAGGGAAGATGCTGGCATCCGTTTACTTCCTTCATTTCCACTCCACCTTTCTCCCCACTGGGGGTCCTGACTCCTGAGTGCTTTCCATAGCTCCCCTCTCCTATTTTATGCTCACCACAGCCCTGTGAGGTAGGGTCAGCAGAGAGCGAATGCCCGGCCTGAGGACGCCCAGCGAGCCTCCAGGGCAGAGTGAGGATTCGAACCTGGAACTCACAGATCCTATCCCAACACCCTGACCACTATATTGCACTGGCTCTCCTTGTTTGCTGTAGTGGTTAGGAGCGCAGACTCTAATCTGGGAGAACCGGATTTGATTCCCCACCCCTCCCGCGCCCCGCCACATGCAGCTGCTGGTGTGACCTTGGGTCAGCCCCAAGTTCTCTCAGAGCTGTTCTCTCAAGGGCCGTCCTCGAGAGAGCTCTCTCAGGGCGTCTATTGTGGGGAGGGGAAGGGAAAGGGATAGTAAGCCGCTCTGAGATGCCTTCAAGTAGTGAAGGACAGGGTATAAATCCAATCTTCTTCTAGGAGAAGGAAAGGGGCAGAGCTGAAGCCCTTCAGCAACCCTGGACTTCCTTGGTGGTCTCTCATCCAAGTACTGGCCTGGGCCATCCAGTCAGGGCAGAGGTGAGCAGAGGTCGTTTGCTGTTGCCTGCCTCTG
>NW_015176558.1:130927-137358 GCF_001447785.1 Gekko japonicus | reverse complement strand
CTTTGGCCTGATCAAACATTGGTGTTTCTTATGTTGTTATGTTCTTATGTTAACCAGTACCTTGTAGTGAACCTGGTAAGCTATGGGTATCCAGTTCAGTACTTTCAGCACAGGCTGAATGTGTTCCCTCAGGGGGAGACCCAGTAACAGCCTGGCTGCTGCATTCTGCACCAGCCGTAGCTTCCGGATTCAGGACAAGGGCAGCCCCATGTAGAGTAGCATTTGCAGACTGTTATTTCCTCCGAGCTCCACAGCATTATCTACCCACCCAAAATATAACTCCCCATGTGCAAGCCCACAGACACACATCCAGCGTCTGCCTATGCCACATACAAACCCAGTTTTCATGAATGCCTGCTCTCGTCCCTGGCCTTTGTCACCCCCCCCCCCCTTCTATTCAGACTGTTACATAAGGCAGAGCTTGCATGCAGAGAGCCTGGGGAGCGTGCTTGCATTTTGACTTTGCCTCTTATTTAATTGCCCCCGCACTGCAGAGGGAGGAAGGCAGGAGAGGAGCCCTGCACATTTGGGTTAGCAGGTTAGCAGGCTGTGGCTCACCCAACTCAGCGGGCCTCCTCCACCCCCGAACCTTGGCGTTCTGCACATGTTGCACCCCTTACATAAGTGCAGGGCTTTTCTCTTTTGCCTGGGATTGTACACACAGCATGCCTTGCCCATCATTCTGTTCACATGCTTACATAGGCAGGCATGTTTGGCGAGCCAGCCAGCAGCTTTTCAGAGGCTGCCTGCAAAATGGGAAGCTAGGGACAGAGAGATTCTGCCTGCTGCATGTGAACAGCCAGCCATCTTTCCAGCAGCCCAGGTGGCAGAAGCAGGAGTCCACCCACTCTGGCCAGATGAGGAGGAGGTGGTGGCAGACAGCGTATCCCAGCCTGGCGCCTCTGCCGAGGGCAGCAGGCAGACCCCAAGGGGACTGGCTGCACAGAACTCAGTGCCAAACCAGCCCTCCTCACTCCTTATGGTTGCCAGCTCTGGGTTGGGCAATCTCTGGAGATCTGGGGAAAGATGATGAGGGGGGGGGGCTGCATTTGGGGAAGCAAGGGACCTCAGTGGGGGGTATAACATTCGGTCCACATTCAGACTGTTTTCCCTCCAGTTGCCTGTGGGCTGGATAAGAGCCCTGGATGGGCCAGTTCTGGCCCCCCACCATATATTTGACATGTCTGCTCCATGGAATTGTACCCTGCTGAAGTCCCTTCCCTCCCTAAACTCTGTGGTTTTACCTAGACAGGTTTCCCCAGAAGTGATATCACACCGTGGCTGATGGGTGCCCCCCATGTCCCCTCAGCACCCCTGGAATCCTGCTGGTTTCCAGATCATTCTATGGCATCGTTGCCTGGCAACCCTATCTTCCCCCTTTAGAAAAAGGAAAATTTGAGCAAACAAAGCAGCTTCATACTGAATTAGACCATTGATCCATCTGAGTCAGTATTGTCTACTCCAAATGGGCAGTGGCTTTCCAAAATCTCAGGCAGAGGTCTTTCATATCTGCTACTGCCAGATCCTTTAACTGGAGGTGCCAGGGATTGAACCTGGGACCTTCTACATGCAGAACAGGGGTTCTACTATTGAAACCCTATTGATGACTTGAGGAGCAGGAGATTATGGAAACAGGCAAAGAAATGGGCAGTCATACCTTAGATAGGGTTGCCAGCTCTGGCCTGGAGATGGCAGAGTTTGGGGAAGGGAGGAGCTTCAGCGGGGTATAATGTCATAGGGTCCACCTTCTAAAGCAGCTGTCTTCTCCAGGTGAGCTGATTTTAGTCATCTGGAGATCCATTGTAATAGTGGGCAACCTCCAGGTACCACCTGGAGGTTGGCAAACCTAACCTGTGTGTGTGTGTTGTCCTCTGTTTAAGTGTTCAGTTGAGGTGCTTGTGAAAATGCAAACGGTTGAACACAGGTGTGGCTGCCCACAGGGATTAGAAGAAAGAAGACCGCATATAGAGGCAATGACAAAATGTGGCAAACACCTCCAGCAAGTTCAAGAGTTTTCTTTTGGGTTCCCCCTCCCTTTTTTCCCCTCTGGTTGCCATCATACACACAACTAAACCTGCCATAGGTGTGAATGCCAGGCAGATTTAACGGGCACGATCAGACACCAAAATCTGGGAAGCGCCCCACAGCTGTCGGCAACCTGCTTTGCTCCGCCGCAGAAGCGGAGTAAAAAGACACCTGGGAAAATCCGGTAGTAAATGGGTTGCAACAGGCCACGGGTGGACTTTCCCCTGTCTGATTGCTCCAGCGAGCTCTCATGGTGTCGAGATGGTCTGATCAGGCCAGCCGTGTCATTGTTCCCCCCAATCTTCTCGGTATGCGCATCATCGCAAACCCCATAGGGAGTCCTCAGTGCAGCGATGCGATTCATCAATCATCCCTCGTTGAAGTTAGTTGGAAACAAACGGCCCCCCCCCCCCCGACTCACCTGTAGTTGCGACTGATCACACAGTGGGGGGCTTCCAAGGACTGTGTGATCCCACAACTGTGGGTCAAATTCCTCCAGATGAGGAAGCCTTGCTCCCCCCACCGCTTTAACTTGCACATGTGACCACGACCTTTCCCCCCCTTTTTTGCATTTTGTCTCTCTCTGTGTGTGCACCCTTGCCTGGGAGTCATTGCCACTTCTGGCGACTTCTACTGGGGCACGGAGGACATTCAGAGAAGTGGCTTGATAGCTTGCCTCTGTCCCCCCAGCCCTGGTATTCTTTGGACGTCTCTCATTCAACTACTTGCCAGGGTTGGCCCTGCTTGGCTTCTGAGACCTGATGAAATCAGACTTGCCTGGGCTATCCAGGTAAGGACTAAAGTTCAAGAATTTTCACTTAGCATCAGGAAGGGAATTAGAAGTGTACTTTCAGCAAACGGCTGTGATCAGGTAACTAAAACAAAACACTGTCTTCCCTAATATGTGTTAATTGCTATGTAACTCACAAACGACAAATTTTTGCAAATAAAAGGGGGGGAGGGGAAGAGGATACAGCTCAAAATGTTCTTTGCAAGGTTATTGTATTAATAAGATTTCCCATTTATTGCCTGTGTTATTCTGAGCTAATTACATGGGTGCCTAAATGTATCTCTTTTCAATCTCAATTAATGCCCTTTACAATCAATTCATTTTTAATTAATATAACTAGCTGATTAAATGTAAAGAAGAATGCTTATTTGACACAGAGCGCTCGTGGCGCCTCCAGTCTTATGAGGTGTTTTAAGAAGGGTAATTGACAGTGATAGGATAAAATCTGACAGCTTTATATGTTGCTGGCCTCTCGTGCCAGGGGAAGTTTGCTACCCACTAAAGTTCTTTAAACCTAAGGTACTGGAAAAGGGGTGTACCTTTTAATTTAGGCATCCCCAACATGGTGCCCACTGGCACCTTTTCTGAGACCCAGTTTGATGTAGTGGTTAAGAGAGCGGCCTCTAATCTGGGAGAACCGGGTTTGATTCCCCACTCCTCCACATGCAGCTGCTGGTGTGACCTTCAGTCAGTCACAAGTTCTCTCAGAACTGTCCTCTCATGAGCAGTTCTCAAAACAGCTCTCTCAGCCCTTCCTACCTCACAGGGTGTCTGTTGTGGGGAGGGGAAGGGAAAGGAGCTTGTAAGCCTCTCTGAGACTCCTTCGGGTAGTGAAGAGCGGGGTATAAATCCAATCTCCTCCTCCTTCTCAAGTTTTTTAGGAAGTGGGCAGGAGGGGCCCGGTGGGGCTTTTATCCAGAAGGGCTTCTGATTGGCCATCAGGGGTCTGATTGGCCATGCAGATTAAAAACAAAAAAGTGCTTTGGCAGCAGACGGGGCAGCCATTTTGTGATTTCTCCCACCACCCTGTGTCTGAATTCCAAAAGTGCCCATGGGCTTAAAAAGGTTGAGGATGCTTGATTTAACTCACATACCCAGTCCAGGGGATCCTGAATGACAGTACACTAGAGTTGCCAGCCTCCAGGTGGGGCCTGGGGATCTCCCACTTTTACAACTGATCTCCATCTGACAGAGATCAGCTTCCCTGGAGAAAATAGCTGCTTTGAAGGGTGGATTCTATGGCATTGTACCATGCTGGGGACCCTCCCCTCACTAAACCCCACCCTCTCCTGGATCCACCCCCAAAGTCTCCAGGTGTTTTCCAACTCAGACCTGGCAACCCTATAGTACACAATGAACCAGAGTTTTGTCCACTGAAGAACTGACTACTGCTGTACTCTTTGGTCTAATTGTTTTATTACTGTAGGGATCCTGTGGAAACAAAATCTTGTCTTGGCTATAATGATCAATGCAGTCATTATGTTGTGGAAACAGCAGACGGCGTCTGCTATTTTTGGGCAGGAACGCACAGGAACGGAGTTCTGGCTGGCTCCTGAGTTGGCCACGCCCAGCAGGAACTCATTAGCATAATAGGTCACACCCAACAGCAGAAACCCATTAGGACTGGCTACATTAGGGGTGTGTGGCCTAACATGCAAAGAAGTTCCTGCTAAAAAAAAGCTCTGGGTTTTGACAACAAACAAGGTAAACAGAATAAGAAGCAAAAGGTGGGTGTAGCTGGATGACCACACATCTGGTAACATGTGGGTGTGGCCTAATATGCTAATGAGTGGTGCTGTCGGGGGTGTGGCCTAATGTGCTAATGAATTTCTGCTATTGGGTGTTGCCTATTATACTAATGAGTTCCTGCTGGGCTTTTTCTACAAAAAAAGCCCTGGCAGACGCCATTTGAGACAATCTGTGCTTAAACAAGAACTGTTCATTTACAAAATATCTACAAGATGCAGGACAAAACTAAGACTAGGGCACCCAAACAACAACAAAAATGATCTTTCCAGCCTATTGCTTCAAAGTCCCCCCCCCAAAAAATGTGTTTTGCTCTCTCTAACAGTCCCAGAGGGAGCAAAACACATGTGGAAAGGGAGGGGGAGGGACCCAAAGCAATAGGGAAAAACAAGCGACAAAAATGACAGTGTGGAAGTGGCCAACTGTTCTCAACCATATGCCTTATGGTGACACGCCCTGGGAATTGAACCAGATCCCGCAGGCCTCAGGTCTCACTAGACAGAGAGTTCCGCCAGGTTGGGGCTAGAGCTGAGTTTAATTTAGTTTTATTATTACGGTCTTAAGCCCAGCATACAATACAAACATAGTATGAAAAAGAAGGAAAAAATAAATAAAATCTAAATTTAAAAACTTTTAAAATGTGACTCCTGCAATCTAAGAATCAATGCACAAAACTCAGGCACTGAATGTGTAACCTCTACATTCTTATCTGACAGAAGTCAGTGGGTCAGAGCTGAAAAGACCCTGGTCCTGGTTGAGGACAGCTGGATCGTTCTGGGGCCAGGGATTACCAGTAAGTGGTGACTAGATGAGTGTAATGCTCTCTGAGGGGAATATAGGGAGAGGTGGTCCCGTAGATATGATGGTCCCAGACCATTTAGGGCTTTGAAGGTAAGAACCAGAACCTTGGATCTGATTCAACACTCAATCTGTAACCAGTGCAGCTGGTAGAGCATAGGCTGAATATGTGCTCTTGGGGGGGGGCAGTAAGGACCCACACCACTGCATTCTGGACCAGTTGAAGATGAAGTAAATTCAGAAAGAGTATTTACGGATGAGTTGAGTTTCATGTACTGCTGTTGTAATGTTTCTGGGTCCACAAATTAAGGCTAACTGTTGTGTATGTAATCTCTCCCTTATATATAAAGCCGTAGTGGGCTCCAACATTCCAAAATGCACACCTTTAGTGTTTGGCCGCAAGAACTGTCAGTCAGAAAATGCTGGCTGGGTTGACTGGCTGCTTTGTGTAGTCCCGCCCACGTCAGCCCCGTTCGGTTCAGTCTGCTCAGTCTGCTCTGGGACTCTGACAGGAGAGGACCATCTGCAGACTGAACGCAGGGACAGGGCTTCTACGGCTGGGCCGCTTCAGCCCACTCTTCTCTGATTGGGCCAGCGTTTCAAGGTCATTTGCATATGTACGCTGATTGGACTTCACTCCATTCCACACCTCAAACTCCCCCCCCCCGCAAAACAGTTGGAACTGTCAGTTGCTTATGTGACCTGGTGTATTCTGAGGTAAAATATGTCCTCACTCACAACACTTCCCCTTCAAAAGAAACAAACCCAATAACACAATCATGCCACACCACAAAGAAGACAGATCACACCACAAGCAGAATACCACAAGGCAAAAAATGATAGGAAAAGGTACCAGCAGTCACCCCAATACTGCCACAGATGGTGTGCAAGTCCCAGGTTCATGTTTTAAAAGCTGCCTGGGGGATTATGGACCATTCACATACTTTCAACCTTAACATACCTCATAGGGTAGTTGTGCGGATCATACGGGGGAGAGGAGAATGATGTCAGCTGCTTTGGTTCCCACTGCAGGGAAAGACTGCCCTTTCCCTAGGCAGAGTCTTGGGGGGGG
>NW_015176558.1:74242-130399 GCF_001447785.1 Gekko japonicus | reverse complement strand
TTATGGACCACTCACACACTTTCAACCTTAACATACCTCATAGGGGGAGCAGAGAATGATGACAGCTGCTTGATTTCCAGATGACAGAGATCAGTTTCCCCTGGAGAAAATGGATGCTTTGGAGGGTAGATCCTATGACATTATACCTGCTGAGTTCTTCCGCTCCCCCCCCAATGCTGCCCTCTACAGAATCTACCCCCCAACACTCCAGGTATTTCCCTCCTTATAGCTGGCAACCCTACTTTCCCCTCAGTGCCTGATGGTAGGCAACTTAGTTTGGTCCAGTCACCTACTTTGGCCTTTGGGAGAAAACATATTGGGGCCAATCCTGATAGGGTTGCCAACTCCCGATGGGAAATTCCTGGAGATTTGAGGGATGGAGCCTGAAGAGGGTGAGGTTTGAGGAGGGGTGGGACCTCAGACAGGTACAATGCCATAGACTCCACCCTCCAAACCACTCAGTCCCTCATGGGGAACCATTGTTGCCAATCTCCAGGTGAGGGCTGGAGACCACTCAAAATTACAATTGCTCTGCAGAAGGGAGGGCGGAAGTCAGCTGAAGTCAAAGGGGCAGATAATGGTAGGTTGATGGTTAGCTGGGAAGGAGATGGGGTTGCCAACTCCAGGCTGGCAAATTCCTGGGGATTTGAGGGGTGGAGCCTGGAGAGGGTGGGGTTTGCGGAGGGGTGGGACCTCAGACAGGTAGAATGCCATAGACTCCACCCTCCAAACCAGCCATTTCGTCCTGGGTAACAATTGTTGCAAATCTCCAGGTGAGGACTAGAAATCACTCAAAATTACAACTGCTCTTCAGGTAGCAGAGATCAGTTCCTCTGGAGAAAACATTATACCCTGCTGAGGTCACCACAGCAAACTGACACTGTTTGCCCAAAGCCAGAGCACTCTCCCAGAGCCTCTTTCTAGATCTCGTTGTATTTATTTCCACAACGGGCCTTATTCCTAGTATAATGTATAAAGGTATAGCTTGAGTCTGACCAAGGTATCGTAAAATGACCTATAAGAACAAAAATAGTTCTGGAGGGAAGCCTTTATGTACGGTATTTGATTGGACCTTATCTGACATGTGGGCATGGCTTGCCAAGCCCGGACAGTTTAAAAAGGAGCCTGTTGCTCCATAGTTTGTCTCGTTCTGGTTCTTCTGACTTCATGTTCAAATAAAGCTGTTATCCCTGTTCACCTGCTGCCTCGAGTCTTGTATCTAACAACTGGCAATGAAGGTGGGATTATAGAGCTGGTAGGCAGCCCCACTGAACCAACGCCAGGACGGTGGATAACCAAGAAGCCCCTGAGGAACCCAGGGCGGAAGAACGAGAGCTGGCTGATCAAGCAACTGCAGCACCTGTGCCAGTGCCAGCACAAAGAGCAGTGATGAGGGGCGGGGCGTTGGTTCGGAGCATGGCAGACGCCAACTAAACGATCTCCTGAACTACCTCACCACCCTGGACTTTAAACTATAAATAAACACAATTTCAACGTTACCAGTGGCATGGGAAAGTCGACCAGAGACCAGAATAATTCAAAAAACGCTCCCAAAAGCCACTCGCAATCTCAAAACACGGCTGCAAAGCAAGTAAGTCTGGCGATCAACTCTGAGGCGGCGAGAAACAAAATGGCGACCGGGTCAGACAACAAGACACCGGAACAAGCTGCCCTCACCAAGAATGATCTAACAAGCTTTAAAACAGATATACTTGCGGATATAACACCAATGATGGAACAACTAGAAGCACTACAAATCGCAATGAACAATGTTGCTCAATCAGCCGAAACAGTGCTCGAGACATCAATAGCTAACCAAGAAGACATTTGTTCACTTCAACAAACTGAAACATGGGCTAAAGAATGAATCATCTCACTTGAACACTGTAGGAGAGAAAGATTTCTCAAACTTCGAGGCTTCCCAGAACAAGCGGGCGGCACAGACAACTTAACAAACTTTATATCACACTGGCTAACAACAGTAATTGATTTTGGTGATGACATTGCTCCAATGTTACCTAGAGCCTACCGACTGGGACCAACAACACAGCATAAATGCAGAGGCCCGAGAGATATTGTCGTAGAATTTCTAGATCTTCGCATGAAAAACACAGTCCTCAAAGCAGCAAAAGAAAAAAAAATGTTTCAAATTTGAAGACCATAAAATATTTGCTTTTCCGGATGTGCCCCCAGAGGCACTTCAAATACGTCGAAATTTAAAACCACACAATAAAATACTATCTTTGGATAAATGAATAATATATATTATGAGTAAAAGGCAAAATTACGCCTAGAGAAAAAGAAAACAAATATTAACATTTTAGGGAAATATTGCTTGTAATAGAAATGTTTAAAATAAAAACATGGTCAAGTAGAAATAGAAGGATATGTTGAAAAGAAGAATAGATTTAAGCAAACTCTTAAATGTAATAATGAGAAGTGTATATGTTACTGCAAGGATTATGTACTTGGGGTGTTTAGGTGGTGGGTAAAAACCAATGAATATATTATATATATTAAAAAAAAGAAATTAAAAACCAATTACCCACTGCCTTAATGAAGCACAAATTAGATACCGCTGGATGCAATCAGGAAGCTTACAAGTGAGACTACAGGGAAAAATCTACACAGCGGACGACATAGAATCGGGAGAGATCTTGCTCAAGGCAGTCGGAATTCAAACACCAAACTCGTCACAAGGCGAAGATATGTATCTGGACCCTAACCAAATAAAAAAAAGAAAACAAGAGAGAGAAAACACACCACACAAATGGAACAAAATAACAGCAAGACGACGCATAGAACTTTGAATATCACTCACTGTAAGCATTGCTAAAAATAACCTTTTATTACTAATAATCACAAATGGCACTGATTTATAGCTTAAAGCTATAAAATGTTAAACAATAGTTGTTATAAGTTTCAATGTTATATATTAGCTTTATTAAGGTGTTTTTGTAATACAGTAGAAATTGTTAATTTCTATTTGAACATGGGGGAGGGGGGAACTTAGGACTTGGGAAAAGGTCCCACCTGATGTGGGTTTTTTTAATAACAGTACATTGGATATTAACCATGTGGTTTGAGCTCTATGAGCTAGGTGTTGAGTGATTGCTCACACACTGAGGTTACTGGGAGGGAAAGGGGGGGAGAGGGGAGAGGGGAAGAGGAAGGGAACAGAAAATTCAGAAAGATATTTTTTGCGTCAGTATGAAGGACAAAAACAACACTCAAAGGTTTCTATGGAATTTATGTTTTATGAGACGATTTTTATATGTTAGTTGTATTATACTATTAAATTTTCAACCCAATAAGGGACGGTTATTACTCACAGAGTTTAAAATAAAGATAGGCAACACTCATAATGACAAGATGCACACCACTGGACAAAACTTATTAAAGCTTAAATACACTATACTTCAAGATTTCAACACAACACACTATAGGACATGAAGGGGCATTAAAAAGCTTGCCCTAGACGGAAAGGTGATTCACTATAACCAAAAACAGAATTCACTTTTACCTCAACCGCAAACTAGGCTTTATACTTTAAGCTTAATAAATACAATATGGCTGACTTAAAAGTTCTCACACTAAACTGCAGAGGATTAAACTCCAAAATTAAAGCAAAACGCATTGCACAAAAACTAAGAAAACAAAAAATAAATATAGCTTTTTTGCAAGAGACTTACATAAAATAGGGAATAAAGCTCTTCCATTAAATTGGTTTAACTCACAATTTTTATCACACGGAACAAACGAATCTTGTGGAGTTGCTATATTGATATCTAAGACTACTAGATTTAAATTGGAACAATCACTAAGTGATCCAATAGGTCGATATGTTTTTTTAAAAGGGACTCTGAATGAAAAGCCTATTACCATAGCAACAATTTATGCCCCGAACCAAGATCAAATTAACTTTTTAACACAATGTCTTACAAAACTTACACAATTTCAACAGGGCCCAATCATTATAGGAGGAGATTTCAATTACTTAATGGATGACTCATTAGATAAATCTTTTATTAAAACAAACAAAACTTTGAAGCAATTAAAACAAAAGACACAAACACAACTTTATACTTTAATTAAAAATATGGGTTTATTTGATGTATGGCGGATACAACACGCACAAGAAAAAGATTATACATACTTTTCAAATAGCTGTAAAACACACACAAGAATTGACTATATTTTAACCACACTAGAACTATTACAAAAATGCACAATATCTGAGATGGCCGCCGGAGCTCGACGAGAGTAGTCGTGTGCGGATTTGCTCTGTCATCACCTACTATGCCTGGGTTTATTTCCTCAAAATTAGGGGCTTATAGTCCCTGAGACTCTCCCAAATTTCTTTTGGGGGAGTGCAAGAGACATTCTTCAACTAATAGGTGTGAAGCAAACACCCATTGGAGGACTTGGAGCTGTCTTGACGCGAGAAACCCCTGTGGAAACCCGACGCCGGGAAGCAGTTGAGCATGGCGAGGAGAAGCTAGATAACAACAACTAGCAAGAGAAGATTTCTATAGCCAGTGTTAAGAAGTTAAGTATTACCACAGAACTACATAATTGCAACAAAAGTAAAGTAGTCTAAGGTGCTGCACAAAATAGAAGCTGGGGTAACATTCTTCTTGTCCCCCCCCCCCCGGATTAAAGGGTTCTTAAAAAGTATTTACCGGCTATTAGCGAAACAAACTCAGAAGAACTGAAAAGGTTTATTGAAGAGAAAAGGGGGAGAAGGAGGTGGTTAAATATATATATGCAACCTCGTTTTTTCTCTCTGTTGGTTCTTTAACGGTGTATGTGCTGGTCGGAATCATGGATTTAGAAAAAGTGCATAAAAGCAGGGCTTAGGTGCATTATATATATATAAAGCTATTGTCTAACTGTTATGTGGTCTCTCTTTCATTCTTCTATGATATTTTGAAACTCATCCGAGAGAGCCTACGAGAGAGTACCAGCGGGTCGGCGCAAGAGTAATTAAAGGGGGGGGGGCAGAAGGGTGTAAGAATACTGGAGGTGACGAGAAGCAAGGGCGGAGACAGACGAAACAACGGATCTCAGCAAGGATGGATCGGAAGGAGACGAACGGGTGCTGTAAGGGCAGAAGTAAAGCATCGAGGAGGCGGTCGTAAACAGAGCACAGACGGAAGCAAGTCATCGAAGCAAGGGTGGAAGCAAGGGCGGAAGTAAAGCATCGAGGAGACGGTCATAGAAAGAGCACAGATGGAAGCAAGTCATCAAAGCAAATAACTGAAGCAAGGCAGGAAGAGACGGAAGTGGGCAAACGTGCAACATAGAATTAAATCCGGACATTCACTGAAGCCGAATTACCGGAACGAAGAGACATGCAACCTCATTTTTTCTCTCTGTTGGTTCTTTAACGGTGTATGTGCTGGTCGGAATCATGGATTTAGAAAAAGTGCATATAGAAAGGCACAGAGACAGTAAAGAGATAGGATACGGAAGAAAAATAGTGCCATTGTTCTTCTGTTGTTACTGCTGTTACTGTTGTTGTTTGTTTTGTTGAAGCAGGTTACCTATAGTTCTCAAAGTGCTAGATAAAAGGAAAAGGGGAAATAAATAATAATACATTAAACCATTGAACTTGATTAACTGAATAACCAATGAGATAGAGGTAATAGAGGTATTGATCTAAAATCCATATTTAAGCAATTTGAGTTAGATTATATAATTAACATCTAAATACATAATTTGCATAAATTGAGGAATTCATTAACTAATCAATTAATTTAATTAATAAATTATTGAATTATCAAATGAATTATTATTAATTAATTAAAGTAGTAGTATAAAATATTCAATTTGATTAAGTGAGCAACTAACTAACCTGAGGCAATAAAAGCACTTATTTAAAAACCCATATTTGCTACAACACATAATCAAGTTTTAAACACAAGATTAGTATAAATTGAGGAATTGATCAACTAATTAGGGATTAAAGAAGACAGCCACAAAAGATAAAAACGACCATCCAAGAATAATTCATAATTATTTTTAGTGTACTTGTAATAAAATAATTAAACTAATACTGCAAAGTAAGTACATGAATGCATTTCAAAAGCTACATCTTAAAAAAACATATTCAATTACAAACAAAAATTGCATTACATAAATTAAAGCCTTCCAAGAAAACTAACAAGTTTAAAATGGCATCAGGCTCCTCCATAAGAAAACTATCAATACCCTCACCCAAAACCCAGGCTAAAATACAGTTGTCCACGAATCCCTCAACTACGATATCTATGGAGGAATTAAAGACGGATCTAAAACTATGGGTACAAGATGTAGGCCCCGGTCACACGGGCTGGAAACTGCAGAGGAGAAGCGTGGCTGTTTGCCCTGGGGCAAACTACTGCGCAGTTACGTGATCAGACCTCCTGTGGAGGTACCGTGGAGGTTCCATGGCAAGGGAGAGGTGCCGATCACAGGACAAGCCGGCGCACAACGAAGAAGCGCGTGCTGCGGCAAACTGTTTTTTATTTTTGTGTACATGACAAATGCGCATGCTCCGTTGGGTGCGCATGCACATCCACAGAGACTTGGACAAAAAAACCCCACCTTATTTGCAAGGGGACATGGGTGGGTGCCAGATGCCACCGGAAACGCGATCAGACGCCCGCCCTTGCCCCGCAGTTTCCGGAAACTAGTACCTCCAAGGTACTAGTTTTTTGCCACGCAGTTTCGGCTGGAAGCCTCGGTTGAGCCACGGGAGTGCTATGCTTCCCAGATGTGCTGGTGAGATCGCGCCCGGAAACTCCAGCTGTTTTCCGTCTCACTTGTGTGGCTTCCATTACGTGTGACCGCAGCCATAGTGACACAAACAGTGCAAGAATCAGTGAAGGAAGCGGTATCCCAAGCTGTGAAAGAAACAGTTGGAAATATACTTCCAGTAGTTCTCAATACAGAAATGGAACCAATACACGCCAAAATGGAAGCTATTTTTCAAGAAACAGAAGAAATGAAGAAACAGCTGGAACAACATGAACAAGAAATAGAAACTAACACTAAAAAGATTCGAAAATTAGAAAGGAATAACCAAGAAATACATGAAGAACTGATAGAACTAAAAGCCAATTCGGAACGGATGGAACAATCAGTAATCTCACTAGAGATTGAAAGATCTTCGTTAATTGTGAGATATCAGAATGTGCCGGAGACAAAAGAAAAAGATTTGAAGGGAGAAATGGCCAAGTTGTTGTCAGAAAAACTAACATTAGGCAACAAGGACGAACTGGAGAAAGGTATCGATGTGGTTTACAGGAAAAATACAGTCTATGCCAAAAAAACAAAAACACCAAGAGAAATACATATAAAATTCAACAGGAAGGAGTTAAGAGATAAAACTCTCAGGGCCTCGAATCAGAAACAAGTATTACTAGAAGACAATGAAATCAGATTTTTAACGGGTACGCCCTGGAGAGTGCGAGAAAAAAGATTCCTTTACTACAAGCTGACCAAGATATTAAGGAAAAATGACATAATTTACAGATTGCTCCTACCAGAAGGACTGCTTTTCACCTATCGGGGGAAGAGATTTAACATAAACTCCATATTCAAAATGGAAAACTTTCTAGAGTCATACGGACAAGATCTGGGGGCAAAGACAGAGCAAGAAAACTCAGAGACATCAGAGGAGGACAGGGAGGAAGAAAAAGACAGGCAAAATGCAGGAACAACGAAAAAACAAGACACTAAGAAGAAAAAAGAGAAGAAGAAAAGAGAAAGAACCGTGTCAAGTATTCTGACTAGATATCAATACAAGAAGAAGGAAAAGGACAGCAAAGAAAGGGAAGATGGAGAAGTTGCGGAAGATTAAGATCATTTCGGTAAATGTGAACGGGCTTAATAGCCCAAATAAAAGAAGGAAAATATTACACCAGTTGCACACACTTAATTTAGACATAATATGCCTTCAAGAAACACACATAAAAAAGATCAGAAAAAATATTTCAGAGAAAAAAAATTAGGGAGGCTATTTACAGATTCAAATCAAAAAGAGAAGAAGAGAGGGGTAGCAATATTTGTAAAGGACCATTTACAAACTAAATTAGAATTTTATGGGGAGGATGGAAGGATGATTGCAATATCAATTACGAGTCAGGGAAGAAGGATGATGTTGGTAAATATCTATGCTCCTAACCAGAAACAAGGGAAGTTTTTTTAAAAAAAAACTATGAGAAAAGTTAGTTAACCTGACAACTGAAGAGATCTGTATATTAGGGGACTTTAACTCAGTTATGGATCCTAAAATTGATAGAAAAACACAAAAGCTGAGGGGAAGAAAGACAGGTAATATACTACCCAAAACATTCTTACAACTAGCGGAAGAATATTTGCTAATAGACAGTTGGAGAACAAGGAATATCAATAAAAAAGATTATACTTTCTTCTCAGCGAGGCATAACACCTGGTCTAGGATAGACACGGCGTGGGTATTAACCTGTTTACTTAGTAAGATAGAAGATGTAGAAATATCAACAAGTAAGTTTGCTGATCATAGCCCAGTGCTGATAACTTTATATGATAATGGCAAAAAGACTAGATGAACAATGAATATGAATTTATTAAAAGATAAAGAAGTAGTAGAAAAAACTAAAAATATAATCAAAGAATTTTTTAGGATTAATATGCAACAAGGGACTGCTAAAGAGATAATATGGGATGCCTTCAAGGCATTTATAAGAGGCTGGTGGATCAATTAAGGAGCCTGGAAAAATGTGGAATGAGAAAAAAGAGAGAAACTTATAAAATTGCACCATCAGCTAAACTTACCATTGACACAAGAGACAGCAAAAAAATTAGAACAATCCAAGTTCTATTATTTTTAAAATGCAAACAAACCAACCAGATGGCTTGCATATAAATTAAAAAAGAAAGAGAAAACAAGATAATAAAATCTCTAAAAGACGATAAAGGGGAGGATAAGTTTAACCAATCAGAATTAAAAGAGATAGTGGAAAAGTTTTATAAAAATCTGTATGATAAATCAAATGTAGCAGTCAAGGAAATACAAGAATACCAAGAAAAGTGGGTAAAGAAAAAAATTAATAAACAACAAATAGATACTCTAAATGATTCAATAACAATGTGTGAGATAGTAGAAGCACTAAAAAGTGGAAGAACAAGAAAATCTCCTGGTCCAGATGGTATCCCCATAGAATTCTATCAAATATTTGAGGAACAAATAGCAGAACCATTTAAAGACTTAATACAAGAGATACCAAAAACAGGAAAAATACCAGCGTCATGGAATGACACAATTATAACTCTGATACATAAACAGAACTCAAATGAGGGGGAGATTAAAAACTATAGACCAATATCTCTACTTAACACAGATTACAAAACCTTTGCAAAAAATTTGGCAAACAGATTGAAAAGAGTATTAACCCAAATAATCCATACGGATCAATCGGGCTTTTTACCAAGAAGAAAAATCCAAAATAATGTTAGAAATATAATTAATGTTTTAGAGTACTGTGAACTTCATCTTGAAAAGCCGATGTCACTAATGCTATTAGACACAGAAAAGGCATTTGATAACATCAATTGGGCTTTTATAATATGAAGATTTCAAACATGGGAGTGTGGGGAGAAATTCTCTAGAATGTTAAAATCGATATATGCCAATCAAAATGCAAAAATAGTGGTTAACGGCGAACTGACAAAAAATATCCAAATACAAAAAGGTACTAGACAGGGTTGTCCATTGTCACCCCTACTATTCATATTTACTTTAGAAGCTTTGGCCGACAGGATCAGGAATAATCAGTCTATAAAAGGATTAAAAGTAAAAGGAGAAGTATATAAACTGCAGGCTTTTGCAGATGATTTAATCTTTATAACAGAAGACCCCGAAAACTTCCTAAAGTATTTGATAGATGACATCCAAGATTTTGGTAGAGTAGCAGGCTTTAAAATTAATTTTCAAAAACCCAAAATTTTAGTTAAAAACTGCCCACAAAAATTAATACAAAAGATAAAAGAGATCTCTAAAATGGAAATTGTACAAAAAGTGAAATATTTAGGAATCTGGATAACAAACAGTACATCTACCTTGTACGAAAATAACTACCTGTGCCTGTTAAAAGAAATAAAAGGAGATTTGAATTGATGGGAGAAGATACAATTATCACTTCTCGGTAGAATAGCTACAATTAAAATGAATATCTTGCCAAGGATTTTGTTTTTAGCCCAGAATTTACAAATAATTAAAAAATGCCAATATTTCAATGAACTGAACAAAATTATAGGGAAATTTATATGGCAGTCTAAAAAGCCACGAATAAAAATGAAAGATCGAGGTTTATAAGATTATGCATGGGAAAGAGCAGGTAGAGAAAGAGGTACTTTTCTCCCTTTCTCACAATACAAGAACTCGTGGGCACTCCATGAAACTGCAGAGCGGTCGGGTTAGAACGGATAAAAGGAAGTACTTCACCCAAAGAGTGATTAACACATGGAATTCACTGCCACAGGAAGTGGTGGCGGCTACAAGCATGGACGGCTTCAAAAGGGAATTAGATAAGCATATGGAGCAGAGGTCCATCAGTGGCTATTAGCCACAAGGTATAGATAGGGGCTCTGGGGCAAGTGATGCTCTGTCTTCTTGGTGCTTGGGGGGGTCAACAGTGGGAGGGCTTCTAATGTCCTGGCCCCACTGGTGGACCTCCTGATGGCACTGGTATTTTTGACCACTGTGTGACACAGAGTGTTGGACTGGCTGGGCCTTTGGCCTGATCCAACATTGGCATCTCTTATGTTCTTATGTTCTTATCTTCAGGGATTTAAACAGGAAGGGGGGGATGCCCTCCCTAATTGGCAGCTATATTATCATGCGGCGTCAATGGAATGGATTAAGGACTGGGCCACATTAGAAGATAAAAGGACATTAGCGTTAGAGGGATTCGATCTAGTAATGGGATGGCACGCATACCTATGGTATGGCAAAGATAAGATACACTCCAATTTCCACACCCATGTGACCAGAAGTGCCTTGATAAAAGTTTGGAATACAATAAAAAATAGTAGCTATAATAAATTACCACTGTGGATCTTTCCCTTAGAGGCTTTTACAAAACCCTCGTTAATATCAGTGAAAAACAACGTGACATATAGCAGTATACTAACAAAAGATTTGGATTTAAAATTGGATGAAATGTTGTCGAGACAAAAACCAGAGCTGTCCTGGTGGGAAAAGAGTATACTAAAATCCAGATATACGGAAGACAAAAAAAAAATAGGATTCTGTAATAGACAATCAGAGCTAGATAAAATATGGCTCTCATCGAGCGATAAGTTGATCCAGAAGATATATAAGAAACTACTGGAAGACCTATCGATAGAAGAGGGTAAAAAGCTGCCTGGGAAAAGGAGCTCGGCCTCGCAATAGAGTTAAAACATTGGAAGAAATATGGATAACAATAAAATATATGAGAGCAACACCATATAAAGAAAACATATATAAAATGTATTACAGGTGGCATTGGACTCCTGAGAAAATCGCCAAGTGTTTCCGCCGAGCATCTAACATATGCTGGAGATGTGGGAAAAATATAGGTTCTTATCTCCACATTTGGTGGAGATGTAACAAAATTCAGATATTCTGGGGGGAAAATCATAAAATTCTATTAGAAAAATTAAAAATCAATCTCCCGTTAATACCAGAAACATACCTACAACATGGTGCCAGACACAATAAAAGACCACAACCGGATAACTTGTTACATCTTAACAGCAGCCAGAATATTAATAGCAAAGCGCTGGAAAATGAAAGGTATACCGTTGATAAAGGAACTTAAATACAAAATCCTAGAAATAGCAGAAATGGATAAATTGAATGTGGAATTACAAAATAAATCTCAAGACTGCTTCTGGGATAGATGGAAAATAGTCTATGACTGGCTAAAGATGAAAAAGATAGAATAGAATTGAAATAGGCTAGCTAAAAATGATAGATGATATATTAGAAAGTAAATGACTGTGTACAAGAATGATTGAAGATGAGATGGATTAAAAAACTGGACTAAAGAAAGACAGTTTTAGAAAAATGTTTAAGATAAGAAAGGAAGGCTACAATATGTCATGGAATGTTTGAGAATGGAAGAAATACATGATGTTACCCTAAAAAATGAAAAATAAACTGTTAAAAAAAATGCACAATATCCGAAATAGGGAATAGGATCTGGTCAGATCATGCCCCAGTTAAATGTTGTTTTCAACTGTCAGAAAATAATCATTATACACACCAATGGAAATTAAACAAATTATTGTTATTTGATACAAAAACTAAACTGGAACTGCAATCACAGATACAGGAATATTTCCTGCTAAACACACTAGTAGACACATCCAGAAGCGTTATCTGGGAGGCTTCCAAAGCTGTTATCAGAGGGAAATGTATCTCACGCTTATCCTTCTGTAAAAAAGAAAAACAGAAAATACGTTCTGAATTAATTCACACAATACAAGATCTAGAAAAAGAACATAAAATTTCATGCAGTCCCAAAAGTTATAAAAAACTACAAAATGCTAGAACAAAACTGGAGGCATTAGACACATTGAAAATTCAGAAATCAAATTTTCACTTACATCAAATATCAACAAGTAATAACCCTAAAAAGCTTAGATTTTTAGCATGGAGACTTCGGAAACAACAAGAAGAACGATATATAAGCAATTAAAAAGATCACTCTTGTAAACTATGCTCTGAGACAAAAGATATTGTCAAAATATTAGAGACATTCTATAAAAACTTATACTCTTCACAAAAACCAGACTTACTAGAGATTCAAAAATATTTAAATTCAATCACAGGGTTAAAACAACTAAGTGAAGAACATTCTGTTGCTCTGGAAAGCCCCATGGAAGTATATGAAATTGAAAAAGCAAAAATTTGAAAACTAACAAGGCACTGGGGCCAGATGGATATACGGCCGAATACTATAAAACCTTCACTCAACTTTTGAGCAAACCTCTCACAGACACCTGTAATGAGATTTTAAAATCTGACCAACTACCTGAATCTTGAAAAAACACAAATATAATCCTCATCCCCCCAAAAGGAAAAGATTTATCAGATCCCAAATCATTTCACCGTAACCTGATCCTTCTAACTGGGGATACTGGGGATTGAACCTGGGACCTTCTGCATGCCAAGCACATGCCCTACTACTAAGCCATTAGATGTAGCAGTCTCTGAGCCTTTTCCTAGAACAAAGTCGGATCATGTGACCTTAGGGCAGGTCTTCAAATTACCAACTTCTAAACAATACTCACTGCAAGGGAATGTATGGTGCTTCCTCTTACTTTCTAATCAGGAGTAAGGGACTAGGCTTACCAAGTGGCGGTGGGGGATCCGCATGTCTTCACAGGATCCCTGCCGCGGGGACAGCAATACGTGCTGCACCCGCCGTCTCCAGGATGTGACGCTACGCATCGCTCTGGCAACGGGACTCCAAACAGCCCCGTTGCCAGAGCGTTGCGTCACATCCTGGCAAAGGCGGGTGCACCACGTATCGCCGTCCCCGCGGCAGGGAACCTGTGAAGACATGTGGATCCCCCGCCGCCACTTGGTAAGCCTAGCTGCCACGAGAGCCAATTTGGTGTAGTGGTTAGGAGCACGGACTCTAATCTGGGAGAACTGGATTTGGAAAGAGTTAAGAGAATTTGACAGTTGACCCTACCCTCTCATCAGTTTGATGATGAGCCTGTCACTTGCCTTCTGTTTCATCTTATATAGGATCTCTCTTATTTATTTATTTATTTATACTTTCGGCTTGTATCCCGCTCGAACCCCGAGGGGTCTTAGAGCGGCTTACACAATTATTTGTTCCCTAACTAAGGCCACAATCATGAGGGGGGGTGACTTCCTACCAGCACCTGGCAGCAAGGCCTATTCATTGCTGATGTCTGGCTTTCTTCGGCGGCTTCAGACATTGGCGCTCTCCTTCCGTGTCCTGGGCAGATCTTCTTCTGATTCTGCGGCTCCTTCTCTCGGCGGGGCTCCTCCCGGTGCGCGGCCCGCGGCCACCGCAGCTCCAACTATTGTCCTTTCCGGCTCCGTCGCACTATGCCACCATGCTGCCACACCTCTGTGACTCCGCCCCTGCCGGACTCATGCCGCACTCGCTGGACGCTCCTCAGCCGCTCCAACACTCCACTCCGCCATTGCTGTTCTCTCACCGCTGCTGCCATCGCCTCCGCTGCACACCCCACTAGTGAGGAGGTGCCCCCTGCCACCTAGGGCAGGTACCCATTTATCTACTTACTTTAGATGTTACTTTCGAACCGCTGGGTGGGCGGGAGCTAGGCCGGGAGCTAGGCCGGGAGCTCACTCCGGCCGCGGTGGGTCTCGAACAGCCATAGCGGCCGTTCGCTGATGTTATAGCAGGTGTCCTTTACTACCTGCGCCACCACTCCCTTCTCTCTCATACCTGGGCTTGGAGCTGTAGCAAGTGAACCTTTTTGAAGTTAATCTGTTCACAAGAAGTTAAATGTACCTACATGAATATGTCATGTAAGATGTGCTCCTATTTTTGTAGGTAAAACTTCTTTCTCTTGTTACCATTAGAGTCAGATCATTTTTGTAATTTGTTTGAACAGCATTTTCTCCTTAACTGGGAAGCATGGAGAATTGGGGATACTGCAAAAAAGCTTTTGTGTTTCCAAGGGAAATGATTTTTTTTTTTTACATTTAACCCAATAAAAACAGCATTCATTTATTTTTAAGATACAGAGTTGGGAGCAACTGGCTTCAGGACAAGGGAGCTCTTGCTTCCTTGCAGAGGGGCTGTGGTTCAGTGGAAGATCCTCTGCTTGACACATAGAAAGTCCCAAATTCAATTCCCAGCATCTCCAGTTAAAAAGACCAGGCAGTAGGTGATGTGAAAGTCCTCCACCTGAGGCCCTGGAGAGCTGCTTCCACTCTGAGTAGACAACAGTGACCTTGATGGGCCAGTGGTCTGATTCAGTATAAAGCAGCTTCATCTGGGTGAAAATCTGTGAATCGTGTATGTAGTCTATAATTCTAAATATATCTAATAGCGAAGGCGCCCCCTGCGTGCGGATATCTAAATCTGCACATAAGGGGCACCTGGGGGGCAGGGAGATTTTCCTGCGCACGTGGGCCAATGCCCAGGTGTGCAGAAAAATCTGAAAACGGTAAAAAATTTTTAGGGGGGATAATTAAATCCCAAAAAAAGTAACAGAGTGCCCCCTGCACATGCGCAGGGAACGCTATTAGAATGGCTTCGCTGCCGCCACCACCAGAAAAGGGGAGGGGTGGGGGGAGGGAGGGAGAAAATTCGGCAGGCCGGTGAGGCCTCGCTGCTGCCACTTGGGAAGGGAAGTTTGAAGGCTTGGTAGGCTGGCAGCCACTCAACCGCCGCTGCCACCGTGCGGGAAGGGAAAGCTTGGCAGGCTGGCCAGGCCTTGCTGCCGCTGGGGGAGAGGGGAGACTTGGTGGGCTGAGCTGAGGCGTCACCGCCATTGTCGTGTGGGGGGGAGGTTTTGCAGGCCTGGCACCTTGGAGCTGCACGGGCCTCGCCATCAGGGCCAGGCAGGGGCAGGGAAGAAGGCTTACCTGCGGTAAGTAAGTAAGTGAGTAAGGGGAGGGAGGGGGGAAGGAGAAAGGTTGGCGGGCTGGCCTCACCGCCGCCACTGGGGGTGGAGGGAGGGAGGGGGGAGGGAGAAGGATGGGCTCACCTGCTGCCACTTGTGCAGGTCGGGTGCTGTGGGGCATACTTCCCACCCCCCCATGAGTATCGCGGGTCCTGCCTCTTGTTCTAACTAAGTAACAGAACTAATTATCAGAGATTCAGTCCCATGAGACTAAACCAACACACACAAGAGAGGGAAACAATAAATATACCACAGGATGTCTCTAAGTTATAAATTCTGTTACTACAGTATTGTAATAAATTTAAAACTCCTACTTAAGTAACTTCTGAGGTGGTAGGATGGAGTAGAAAAATGTAGTCAAGGGCTGCAGTCACACAAGCAGTTTGTGCCAATATTGTTGCAGTACCTTTGTGGATTTAAAGAGCACGATCAGACAGCAACATCTGCCTCCCATACCCCAGTTGTCGCCACCCCATTCTGCCCCGCTTTGGAAGTAGAGTAATCAGACACCAGGGAAAGTCTGGTGTTTATGGATATCAGTGTTTTCACCCCACATTTCCAGATGTTTGAACTCCCCTGTTGTGAGCTCAACCTGGTTGGGAAGTCTGATTGCTCTGTTTTGTTTTTGCTCTTTTATTAGTCATTTAGCAATGTGTGCATAACTGCATCTTCATGCACACCAGCAAGCTTACAGCTATCCTCTGAGGTGAGGGGGAGGGAGGGAAGGGCAGGCTGAGAAGCCTCATTTGTCTTTTTTCATGCTGGTTCCTCTGCCTACAGCTTTGCAGCACACAGGGTGGGGAAAGGGTTAATTGAAAATATGAGTTTATTCAGAGGGGGAGACAGACTCCGCCAGTGGTCAAAATGCAGTGGTTCTCCAAATAAGCGGTTATGCGCGTAGCAAAAGACAAAATTTAAAAAAATAACCCACCCACTCCGTGGTTGCCCTGCAGCAATAATCTGCCACTTCAGGGTATACGCTGTCTGGTCACCCCTTCCTATGACAATTTAAGCCGCTGCAAATAGAGGCACTGCCAGATCGCGCCAAGCTTCCAATGTTAGGCCTGTGGTATTTGACTATTACTCCACGTCTGTGTCAAACAGCAACATTTCCAGTCACCCTTATGATGGTTGCCCTTGTACCAGTTGTGAAAGGGTCGTTCCAGCATTGTACACCTGCGTGGTTATTAGATATTGTAGTAAAGCATTACAAAGAGTGATACGTTTAAGGAAGAAGTAATAATTGGTGTTTGTGTGTGTGTGTGTGTGTGTGTGCGTTCTTGCCTGAAAGTCATGGTGACTTCTGGTGACCGCTATTGGGGGCTTGGACATTTTTCAAAGAGGTGGCTTCATTAGTCTGCCTCTGTGCCCTGGCCCTGGTATTCCTTGGAGATCACCCTTCCAAGTGCTTGCCAAAGTCCATTCTGCTTAGCTTCTGAGGTCTGACAAGATCAGGCTTGCCTGGGCTATCCAGGTCAGGGGAGGAAGAGGTAATATTTGGAGGAGGGGTCGTGTCTCTCCTGTTGGTGTCTGGAAAGACGCAGCTGTGGTGTGGTTCTTAAGATGACTGCTGGAGACCTCTAGGCACAGGTTGTATATATGTAACTAAGACCTGTTGTGTTTCTTGACAAGTGGCTGGGATCAGTGCTTTGTGGAAACTGGAGGAATCTTTCCAAGATCCCATTATAACAGATACCACCGAACAGCATGCAACCTGGCCTTCATTCTGCATGTGCAAAAGCTCTGTTGGTCTCATTTGTCTCTGTGCAATAATTCCATTTGTCTCTGTTGCACCAGAAATAATGGGACATCAGGACATTTTTGATAGCCAGTGTCCACTTGGGTGTGCTTCCGGCTGAAAATGAAACCCACACAGAGATGGCTAGGGAAGGACACAAACCACAAACCTATATGGACTGGGAGACTGGTTTGCAAACTGAAGCAGTTTTTATGGGTTCATGACCCCTGCTTTCTGCTCCCTCTGCTTTTCACGGGGAGCAGAAAGCAGGGGGTTAAATAGCTCTGAGCCATTTAAACCAAACTGCTGAGTGGCAGAGCACTGCTCAGTTGCTTGGTTTAAATGGCTTGGAGCTGAACCCAAGAAAGCCCCTTTAAACAGCTGAGACATGGGGAGCAGGCTCAACTGTTTAAAGCCCAAAATTATAGAGCCCAATTTAAACAGCTGAGCGGCCAAGAGCAGCCTGCTTCTGCTGCTCAGCTGTTTTGATGGGTTTTGCGGGGAGGAGAAAGGAGGGGTTTAAACCCATGCTTTTTGCTTCCCACGAACCCACAAACAACCATGAACTGCTTTAGAAGTTCATGGAGGTTCGTGGCCAAGGAACCATGAACTGGCCCAAATTTTTCATGATCAAAGGTTTGTGAGCCGGTTCGTGCCCATACCTACAGTTCCCTTGACACAGAGAATACTCCATCTTTCTGTGTTATACTTCTGAGGATACCAGTCACACCTACTGGTGAAACATCAGGTCCTACAATGCCAAGACCACAGCCATACAACCCAGAAAATCTACAACAGCTTTTAGAATTGTTTCTCTTCATTGCTGGCTATGGAAGCCTGATTTCCATGCATGCAGCACAATGAAACTGGGATGATGTGGTCGAATTCTAAGGTGGTAGAATGGCTTGGGGAAATTCCTGAATATTTGGGGGCAGTGCCTGGGGAGGACAGAATTTAGGAGCTTGGTGGAAATGTGATTTCACTCTAAGACTTTTGTTTTTCCTAGTCTCTGTGGTCTACCATAGAGTCTGTCCTCTGAAGCTGCCATGTCCTCTAGATGTCTGCTGTAATTGGGGGAGAATTCCAGTCTCCACCTGGAAGATGGCAACCTTAAGGGGCACGGTGTACTCTGTTATCTCAGAATGTTACCCCTTCATTCCAGTGCATGCCTTACCCCAGCTGTAGACCTGGTCTAACCCTTAACAGCCATGAAGAGGACAGTCACTTCTCACTCTGTCTGTCTTTCCTAGTCCCTGCTTATCTCATGTAATTAATACAAGACTAATCCATGTTTTGAAATTCCTTGCCTGTATTAGTCAGTGGCTGAAGTGCTTAGCTTATGTCTACACAGGATATCTCCAAGGGGTTTGTCTTTTCCTATTTATGCTTGGGACTGCAACATGCAGATAAGAGGAGTGTGTGGCATTGGAAAGGCAGAAATAAATTTACATTTAGTCAATTGCAAAAAGAAGAAGAAGAAGAAGAAGAAGAAGAAGAAGAAGAAGAAGAAGAAGAAGAAGAAGAAGAAGAAGAAGAAGAAGAAGAAGAAGAAGAAGAAGGAGAGCTGCATTCAGCTGGTGTTAATGTTCTGAGCAGAAGTTATTTCTAAGCAGAAGGAAATCTGTAATAAAAGCTCTCGGGGATCTCTGGCTTTATATTAGCCCAATGCAACCAGATTTAATAGGCTCTGTCAGGAGGAAGGGCTAGAAAAACCCAGTTCATGATCTCTGCTCTTAGGGAAAGCATTCCAACAGTGCGATACCCAAGCTGATCCTATCTAGTTCAGATTCAGCCTGGGCTTCTTTGCACAGATTCTCCAAAAAGAGGCCAATTTTCCAATGCAATCTTCAATTAGAACTCTGCTTTTGGGAAGTGTTCAAACACAAAAGGTTAAAAGAAATATTTTGGTGGAGAGCTGTTGTATATTTCGGGGGGGGGGGGACATGTTTTAAAGGGTTTAAATACATTTTTGCAGACATGGGGTTAGATCCCATGTAGGGTTGCCAACCTCTGGGAGGTGCCTGGAGATCCCCTTGTATTATAATTGATCTCTTGGCGATAGAGATCAGTTCACCTGGAGAAAATGACTGCTTTCAAGGTGGACTTTATGGCATTACATCCCATTGAAGTCTCTCCTAACTCCAAACCCTGCCTTCCTCAGGCTCCAAACCCAAAATCTCCAGGTTTTTCTCAACCTGGAGCTGGCAACCCTACCCATGGGTTGTTTCTGCTTGTGCCAGAATATTGTTGCCAATAGCCCTTGTGTGATGTGAGCTTCACTATATCACAGTTTATATTTTTGCTTGTTGAAGACGGCACAAGGTATATTTTGGTGAACCTCATCCCTTTGTGTAATCCCCCTTGAGTCTCTGTAAGAAAGGCAAATGATAAGTAACACACGATAAATAAATAAGTAAATAAATAAATAAAATCTCAGTTTGGGACCGCACCTCGATATAGAAAGGAAAAATCTGTGCTTGCTCATGTGCCACTGGAATTGTATTGAGTAAAACTTCTATTCTCTTCTGGATTGCTTCTACTACATTTAATCCTACCACTCCCTTCTACCAGGACTTCCACCACTAGGGAAAAGAGTGGCAATTTCTACTAATCCCACCCAGGAGGAGCATTTCTTGGAGATGAGGGGGCTTCAGTAGGAGGGGGGAGGCAGGGAAGTTCCATTCCACTGATGAAAAATTCAGTTTGGATCCTTCCTTGTAAATCCTTCAATATGGCACTAGGACACAACCAATGGCGGCCCATGTTCTTTGGCTCAGAATTACTTTTTTTTGTCATCAGGTCACAGCTGATTTATTGTGACCCCCCTGGGGTTTCCAGACATTCAGAGATGGTAGACATCGCCTGCCTCTGCATCACAACCCTGGCCTTCTTTGTTGGTTTACTATTCAAATACTAAACAGGCCTCACCCTGCTCAGCTTCCGAGATCTGATGAGCCTGGGCCATCTAGATCAAGGCCAGAACTACTTAAGGACTATGAAAATCAAGGTCCTTTTACTTTTCTTCATTTTTCACCTGTGGACTGAGGTGAGGCATAAACAGGATTTGATTGGGACACTCTCCCCCACCCCCAACTGCTACAATCACAGGAACTACTATTGACCATATACATGAGCCCCTGGCCCACATATTACCTTGCCTTATGTGAGTGCATTCCCAAGGACAGTGGGGGCTGCAGAAGAAATACACTGTGTAAATGGGGACTGTGAACACAGCCGACAGTCCAAGGAGCCATCTTTGCCCAATAGGTAAAGCAGCCTTAATCGACCTTGTCTGGAGTTTGCTAGCTCTGGCATATTTCTTCCCTCCCTTTTCTTAGCCTTGCGGGACTCATTTGTACAGTGCAATTCAGTGCTGGTTTTTTATGCCTCTGGATTGACAAACACGAGAGGACATTGTGGCTACTCGCAAAATAAATGCTTTCCAAAAGGTGGCACAGGGGAAACGTAAAATCTCTTCTTTGCTTTTTCTTCTCTCCCCCCTCCCTCCCTTCCTCGACTGTGGCTCTCAACAATGTAATCCTGGAGCAACCAAGAAACCATCAAGACGATGGCATATAATTAACTAGCAGAGTTTGGGCTGTTGAAACTGAAGAACTAATTACACACTGTTCAGTTACTGCAGATAAAAACACCGGTTTCTTTCCCAGCCAGCGTTCCACACAGAGTGAATGTTAGGTAACAATGTAAAACGAACAGCATCCAAGAAGAGGATGAGGGCCCTGTAGTGGAGGGTTTTTTTTGCCATAAATGGGGGATTTTGAAAACTTAGGGCCTTGTTATATGAGATGTTAAATGTGAGTTGGATACGGGGTTTCTCGAACCTGACTCTCATTTCACATCTCACCAGGACTTACCTAAAAAGTTAGAGCAGGGAGGGGGGAAGAATTAACTGTGGAGCATGGCATGGCAGCAGGAGGGGATTCAGCCTCCCCCCTTCTATCCTGTGCCACTTTCAAGAGCAAGAAATGGTGGCGGGTGGCCTGTTTGTCCTAACACAACACTCTAACCACTATACTAAACTATCAGGACTGTAGTGCTCACAGGGTTTACACCCTTCTAGACATCTCATGTTATGTAATAGATTAGAAGGGTCCCCAACATGTTGCCTGGGGAACCTTGGTGCCCTCTGGCACCTTTCTTGGTGCCTGCCAAGTGTTTTTAGAAAGTGAGAGGGGCCAGCTTTTGTCTGGCTTTTGTTTGGCACATCCTTTTATTGACTGTTGGAGATTTGACCGGCTATGGCCCTGTTCACACGCCAAATTTGCCGTGGGAGAGCCACGAATGCTGGGCGATTTTCAGGGCGCGATCACACCACAACATCTGGCAAGTGTAGCGCACCCGTGACCAAGCCGTGGCATGCCATCAAAGCTGTGCGGTTAAAAAGTATCTCAACAAATGTACTAGCAAATGGTTTGCCATGGGCTGCCGACGGAATCATTCTGTGTGATCGCGCTGCTGTGTGGCTTTCCCCCGGCTTTCCACCTTGATGCGCATGCGCTGACGGACGAAACTGTGGTGTGCTGCCATCGCGTCTGATCACATTCTGGCGGGTCTAATTGCGCCAGCACAAAGAGCCACGCCTCCCCCCCCACGTTATCTGGCCTATGTAGGTTTTTTGGTTTTTTTAATGTTGCTTTGGCAGCAGCTGCTATCACAGTACAAGGGTCATCACTCGGGGACTGAGGTTAAGCTGTGGTAGCTATTTTGGGGGCTTCAGCAGCAGCCATTTTGTGGCAACCATTTTGTGGCTATGTCCACTATGCAATGATAGAATTCCAAAGGTGCCTGAGAAGTAGGGCTGTTTTTTCAGAAATGGTACCCATACAGGAAATCATTTAGGAAGGGACCTTGGTCGAATCTGCATTTGCATTTTTAAAGCAGTTTTGTGCTGCTGTGATGCCGTCTTTCTCTATGCTTGTTTGAATGTTTGGAGAAGATTCATTTAAAGCAGTGCGGAGGCGCAATGATAGGGAAGCCACCACGATAGGGTGATAAACATATGTAGACATGCCTGGAGCCTTCAGGAAAAAAAAAGAGAGGAAGGATTCCGCCGCTGGGGTGCTGTTAGGTAACCCCCCCCCCGCACAAATTGTGGCCCTAGTTAGGTTTGACTACAGATGTAGTCCTATGTAAACCGCTCTGAGACCCATTAGGGGTTACGAGCGGTATAGAAATCACATGTAAATAAATAAATAAATAAATAAATAAAAGTATGCTAGCACTGTTGAGGTGTGAAAATGAAACCAAATGTAGACAGCTTTTTTGTAGACAGCTGGGACACCGGTGGGAAAGACAAATGCAGATTCAACCTTTGAAAGAAAGGATGCTCAAACTCTCACTGGTTTGGCTGTCACATCACAGCCAACTTATGGCAAACCTACAGGATTTTCAAGACAAGAGACAAACAGAGGTGGTTTGCTATTGGATTTACTTGGTGGTCTCCAGAAGAAGGAGACCTGAAGGAGTCTTAGAGCAGCTTACAATCACCTTCCCCTTCCCACAACAGACACCCTGTGAGGTAGGTGGGACTGAGAGATCTCTGAGAGAACTGCTCTTGAGTAAACAGCTCTGAGAGAACTGTGACTGGCCCAAAGTCTGGGTGACTGCATGTGGAGAAGTGGGGAATCAAACCCAGTTCTCCAGATTAGAGTCTGCTGCTCTTAACCAGTATACCAAACTGGGCCTCTACACCAGGGCTGACCCTGCTTAGCTTCTGAGATCTGATGAGACTGGGCTAGCCCAGGCCATCCAGGTCAGAGCAGCTCATCCCTGCAAGACCATTTTTGGAATCCAATCCCCCTTTCTCTTCCATAACCCATTTCTATTAACCCATGTGCCAGTTTTGCTCCTTCTATGGAGTCAAAGCAATAGTTCATCCAGTTCAATACCATCTACACAGATTGACTTCCAGGGTCTCAGGCACCTGCAAGTTGCAACCTAACATCCTTTTAGATAAAGATGCCAGAGTTTGCACCTGGGACTTCAATATGCAATAGCATGTCCTCTCCCAGCAAGTCACCCATGGTTTTAAAAAAAATTACACACAGCTTAGTTCTGCCCGAAATGTCAGTTTACAAACTAAACAACCATAATTATTGAGTCTATTCCTCAGATCCGCCATCAGAAATACTTCTTTTCATGTCCCTTCCCGCCTCCCCACGTGCACTTTATTGATTTTGTAATAATAGAGTAAGTAAATTAAAGTATATTATGATGGTAAAACTGTGACAGCCAGGTGCATGGAAGGGAGGCTTATTTGCATTCCTAATGAGGGAAGGTGAGCAGTTGGTGATACTTCGAGAGACCGCTGTATCAGCTCCTACTGCAGGATCTTGGGTGGTAAGAGGTATCCAAGGGAAAGAAAGAGATTAACCAGAGGAGGTTTTTGTGCCTCATGTAAAAACATGTGGTTTTGCCACTTTGAGTTTCTTTAATATTTGCAGAAACTTTCTGAAAGTGGCAGACAGAGGAAGGAAATAAGACACACTTTTTTTGCGCTTTGCAAAAACAATGTTATTGCTGTGAGCACCGGTCATTTTCACACTCAGAGGAGAGGGGTGTGATAAGATTGGCCTTGGTACGTCTTGCTATGCACCATAAATTTACCTTGTGCACCAGGCCATGTGGTACCCACTCCACCATCAATGTCACACTCATGTAATCTGAAATGGCCAACTAACAACATGACTCGTAACCCCCGGTTCGACCAAAAGAATTGCACTGAAAGAGATTTTATTTTTTTAATCCTGGTTCTAAATATATTGGTTGGAATTTAAGGTTGCACTCTTTAATGCATTAATTTGGCAGGATGTTCTCAGTTATTTCAATGGGATGTACCAAGTTTAAGAGTGGGATATTCACCATCTTGATCTGACGAAACCTGATTCTAAATAAGGATAAACAAATCTGTTCCTTTAGATTTAATTTGGGGGAGCAGATGCCTTCCTTCCTTCCTTCCTTCCTTCCTTCCTTCCTTCCTTCTTTCCTTCCTTCTTTTGCTTCCTTCCTTCCTGCCTTCCTTCCTTCCTTCCTTCCTTCCTTCCTTCCTTCCTTCCTTCCTTCTCATTTATTTGTTTCATACCATGTTATGGCTTTTCTGAAAAGTCATGTAAAATGTCATTTATATGTTCTATGCCAGCCCACTTTGTGAAATGTGCTTTTGACTTTGGAAACTCTTGGGCTCCATCCCCATCACAACATCCTGGGATTACTTGGTTTGAATAGTTTGAGTCCATTTCAACCATAATTTTTTTCTATCCAATTTCATTACTATGGCCTGGAATTTTTTTTTTGGGGGGTGCAGTTTCATTTCCCCAAGTGTAACAAACTAAGACTCCAGAACTGAAGCAGAGTGTTCATGAAATTCAGGGATATTTCTAGGTATAAAAGGGAGGCATGAATGATGAAGTCCTGGCATTCTTATTGTTGTTTTAATTGGCACACAGTAAATCTGCACACCCATGCCCCAAAACGGCCTAGCAAAGGACAGATCAGAGGGAATGGGCAATGGGGCTTCATGGTTTTTGAACACATGAGAAAAGAGAGAAGATATTAATAGGTGTACTGGCAGAAGTCTTTCCACTGCAGAATCAGGTTTTTCTCTGTTTTTCTCAAGATCAGAGTTTTACTGTCTGATTAATGATCTGTGCCCGCCAGCTTATGCATCTCCCGTAACAGCCTGCCGGTGAACAAAATGCAAAGCAATGACTCTGCTTCTCGAAGTCAGCCACGTCCCACGCATAATGAATGCTGGATAAATAGTACAGGGGGCTGGCAGCAGAATACATGTACCGCTCGAAAGACTTGGAGGCTAGATGGCTTTGCATAATACAAACATCCCTATGTTTCCTCTGCCAACGTCTGGTGCAGCAGAGAACTCGGGAATGAACTGAAGGAGAGTTCCAGGGTTTCACATACTGTAGGAGTATCCCTAGAGCACATTGATAAAATACTACAATCTTGATACAATCATGAATACAGTTGACTCAAGATTGCTTTTGTACATTGTCTTGGGCACTTCCGTGCAGTGCACAAACACTGCAAAAAAGCCATTATAATTCAGGAATACATAAAATTGTGTGTGTGAGAAGTGCCGTCAAGTCACAGCCAATTTATGGCTACCCCAGCAAGGCAAGTGGGTAGTAGAGGTGGTTTGCCATTGCCTTCCTCTGCAGAGTCTTCCTTGGGGGGGGGTCTCCCTGCCAAGTATCAGCTCTGCTAGTGCTTAGCTTCCACCATCTGACAAGATAGGGCTATACCATACTGCGTTCCCTCAAATTAATCATAGCCAGCAATTACAGATAAACTAAATCTTACCATTTGATGTACATGGAAGTCTGTTATCAACCGTATTTCAATAATCCCCATTCTTTAACAACATGTTTTAAAAGGTGATAATTATACCACCATGGGGTTTTTTTGCAATTTTAAAACTGTATAAATCATTATAGCATCATTTTTTGCCTTTTTTTTTGAAATGAGGATGCCTGAAACAATGTTGATAACCAAATGGTAAGACTTTTTAAAAAGTTTATTTATAATTGCTGACGATGGTTGATTTGGGAGGGAAGATCCAGTTGGAAGCTAAGCAGGCACAGTACATGGATGGGAGACCACCAAGGAAGACTCTGGAGAGGAAGGCAATGCCCACCTCTGCTTTTTACTTGCTGGGGTTGCCATAAGTCTATGGTATAAGCAGGGCTATTTTGGGGAAGGAACGCACAGGAACAGATTTCCGGCAGGCTCCCAAGTTGGCTACGCCCAGCAGGAACTCATTAGCACAATAGGCCACAACCAACAGCAGGAACTCATTAGGATTGGCTACATTAGGGGTGTGTGGCCTAACATGCAAAGGGATTCCTGCTACAAAAAAAGGCCCTGGGTTTTGACAACAAACAAGGTAAACAGAATAAGAAGCAAAAGGTGGGTGTGGCTGGATGAGCACACTTCTGGTAACATGGGGGTGTGGCCTAATGTTAATGTGCTGTGCTGTCAGGGGTGTGGCCTATTATTCTAATGAGTTTCTGGTATTGGGTGTGGCCTATTATGCTAATGATTTCCTGCTGGGCTTTTTCTACAAAAAGAGCCCTGGTATAAGCCTTATCTCATCAGAACTCAGAAGCTAAGCAGGATGGGTACTTGGATGGGAGACCACCAAGGAAGACTCTACAGAGGAAGGCAATGACAAACTACCTCTGTTTCTCACTTGCCTTAAAAGCCCCTTCCTGGGGTAGCCATAAGTTGGTTGCAACTTGCTTGTACTTATGTAGTTATTTCATACAATTGGCTGTCCAGTAGCATGTCGTGACAACAGATCTGTGGAAGAGGGAGGAAAGTAGAACTCCCATCATCAGGCTGAGAATGCTCCTTTGTGAAATGCCATTGATTATACTGTGCTACATTGTACTGTTCGGCTAATTGAAAAGTAACCCATTGAACAGTTCTGAACAGTTTAATGAAAAATTGTTTCCTAGTTCATGACTGGTGAACAGACTGAGCCAAACTAGTGGGTATTTATTGAGTATCCCAAATTGTTGGGAGTGTAAAATTCAGTAGCATCTCTATGTCTGGAGGTTTTTTGTGAGGGTAAAATGAAACATAACTTTGAAGGGAGGGTGGGCTAGAAATGCGACATCTAGGGCTGCCAAACAGGCCTGGAGAAAAATGACCTGTCCCTTTAATAAGAAGCTTAATGTGCAGGAAAGGGCAGCGGAAGCTTTTCATGGCACGGAGGTAGGTAAATAACATCCCCCTAGGCAACCCTAGGGGTCCCTAAAGGGACAGGACATTTTTCTCTGGGCAGTTGGCAACCCTGTTGACAACTGCATCCATGTAAAAACCGCATTGTCAGCACTGAATGGAAGCCTCCCTCTTGCTCAGCGGCTGAACATTCAGGAAAGCTAATTAGTCAATAATGTCCAAATTACTGTGCACACTTATCAGCTGAAAACCATATGCCATTGGATTAACAATTAAACTACATTAATTTATACTTCCCAATACGACTATTTCTGTACGCATACTTTTGTCTTTGTGTTTCCTCTCTAGACATCCTTTGTACATGAGATCTGAACATCTCAGAAATAATGTTGTGGCTTTCAATTTTTTTTTTTTAAATCCCACCACAACCTCCCAATGGGGTCCAAGCGCCATGTATTACCATCTGCAATTGCCTCCCACATTGATATGCAAAGGAGATGCTTGTATTGGAAGTAAACATATGCTTCATTTAGGGAAGCAACCAAGTGCTTTTACATTTAATTCCTGACCAAGTTTATGTAAAATTAATTGCATCACATGTTCTGTGCATCTTTTAATTGCAAAACCAATTAACTTTAAAATGTTCTGCATTGTAGTTCCCTTAATGGCTGGCATGGTGTTTGCTGGCTTTAGAACATCCGTCTTTTGTTGGAACTGGGCAGGCAGCCATACTTGGTTATCTCCTGTGAATCCAGCTTCCAGTAGTTGAAGCTCTGAAGTTATTTGGTCCACGGAAAGAAGAAATTTCAGCTGAGTGCCATTTTGAGAGAGGATCCTGTTCTTAAAGGAGAAGCTCACTTTTCAGGGATTACATTTCCTAGAGTGTGCATGAACCAGGATTTTCAAAATGGGCTGCTCCAAAATCACAGAAACACAAGATGTGTATGTGATTTGCTACTCTATTGTGCAAAGTGAAGAGATTTTTTAAATGAATATTTCTAGAATTTGATAACCAATGAGTATAGTGACCACCTATCATTTCCCAGGAAAGCACTGTCCTGGGGGCACCTTCTTTGGGGGGGCCTTACGCAGATACTGTAAATCCAATCCTTACCAACCTTGGAAAGCAGGTAGAAGATAGTCAGCCGGAGATCCCCTTCAAGTTTGGTGCCTCTAGCTTGCACAAAATCCATTCTATACACACCTGAATCTTCCAAACCTGCACCTGTCATTGACAGGCGGACATCTGAACAGGTGCAGGTTCAGGAGTGTATAAAACAGATCCTGTGCAAGCGAAAGACATCAGAGTCACATTCAAAGCCCTTCATGGCGTTGGGCATTCATATCTGCAGTATTGCTTTTCCCCCTATGGGTAAAGTCAACAGTTGTCTGTACATATCATTCCTTGTTGTAACCCCCACCTTATCAAGGCTCCCACTCTCCTGCCATGTTTCAAGCTATGCAAAATGGATTTACTGGCTAAGAGTGAGCTGCAGCTTCCCATCTGCATGAGGAGAGAAAGGCCAGCTTAATGGGGCTACTCTAAGGCAAGGATGTGATATTTGCTGGAATATTGAGGAAGCTGGTGTCTTTCTGTTCTGTTTTGCAGGGCAGCGGATCCAAAACTTCAGGTACACTTTTGTTTAAACTGGGGAAAAAATCAGTCAGTTTTCATGGGGAAAGTTTGGTGGTAGGTAAAGGTAAAGGTTCCCTTGCTCGGAAGTCAGTTGAGTCCGACTCTAGGGTTGCGGTGCTCATCTCCGTTTCAAAGCCGAAGAGCCAGCGCTGTCTGAAGACTTCTCTTGGTCATGTTGCCGGCATGACTAAACACCAAGAACGCTGTTACCTTCCCACCGAAGCGGTACCTATTTATAAAGTAATAAGGCTTTAATATAATGGAATGCTTCGAGAAGAATGCTTTAATAAAAAGAGACTATTGTCTATACTGCTGCGTATGGTATGTACCATTGGTTGCTGTACGTATTATCCTATTTTGAAATTTCTGCATATGCCATGTAAATACTTCTGCTTTGTTTCATCTTATTCCAGATTTTTACTTGGTTTTAATCTCCACAATCCTAAATCTTATTACATTGTTTATTGGATGTCCCATCCTATTGATTGCATTGATTTGCACTGTGTAATCTGTCTTGAGTCTGAGTGAGAAAGGTGGACTATAACTTACATAAGCAAACAAACAAATTGCATAAGCAAACAAAGATTGCAGATGCACAGTATTTTGTACCAAATCTGGCAACCATCATGATCATCATGATCATCAAATTCTGAGGAGAAATTTGAGCATGAAGAAATCTGAAAGTATGTGAAGCCTCAGTTCTCTCCCTCCTTTTTTTTCTTTTCAAAAATGCTTTGTGAATAGGGATGGGCAGAAACCAGCTGACAAACTAAAGTTCATCACAAATTTTGGCCAGTTCATGGTTCACAAAGCAATGTTTGCAAACTGGAGAACTGCCATGAACTTTCACAAATTTTGATGCAGCGTGGTGGTTTGTGAAGAGCAGAAAGCCATTTGAACTCCTGCTTTCTGCAAAAAGCAGCAGGGAGCAGAAAGCAGGGTTTAAACATTAAATGGCTCACAAACTGATACAAACCAGTTCAGTTCATGAAACAATCTCCCAGCTTGTATCAGTTTGTGGTTCAGCCATGAACCAAACCACAAAAATGCAGTTCATGCCCATCCCTATTTGTGAACTGCTAGGGTGGAAAGGTAAAGAAGGAGAGATGCTATAGAAAACAGCACTGGAGGTTATACAGGCTATAGCAAGCAACTAGTCCCTTTGCTCATTTGATCAGCAATGAGGAGGAATGAGGTGAATCAGCAAGGATGACAGAGACAGATGGCTTGTGTCAGTGAGATCTCTGGATGGGACTCTAATAAGGGCCCTCAAGTTCTGGGTTTCGTTACGGCACTGCTATGTTTGGTCTTCTTGTGTCAGGTAGGGTGATTTTCAGAGATCTTCTTCAAAAGGAATCAATCAGAGGTATGGTCAGAACAACCTGTGAAGCATAATAAAAATCATGGTATTAAAAATCAGTCTAAGGAACTTGCCGGTACAAGATATTTTAATCTAGACATTGTGTTATATTTTGATATGAGGCTCTAGTCTAGAGCAGCAATTCCCAACTTTTTTGGTATGACGACCCACAAGTCCAACTTTACTTGGTATGGCTACCCATCCAAGGTTGGCCCAAGGTTTTCAGGTGCCCTTGGCATGGTATGATCTTGGCACCCATTTAGTTCAGCATTCCATTTTCTACAATGGCTAACCAGATGTTTTTGAGAAACCAACACATCCAGGGTGTAGCTGACCCCACTATGACCCCCAAACAAGTCGCATTCTGACATACACAGCCTTTGCACATGGAGGTCACATTCCAGCCTTTGACCCCCGCCTTCTCCATTACTCCCTCTAATGCCCCCAAAGATTCTAAGAAACTCACTCTAGTTACCATCAGGGCATGTTTCACTTGGCCAACATATAAATGCAGTGAAGAAAAGTATCATCTAATGAATGACATGAAGATTACATTACATTTGCGATTTATATACCGCCCTATCCATGAGGCTCAGAGTGGTTTACAGGCAATTTTTATCTAAGCTAGGAGTACAATGGTAAGGGGAGGGTATTTTTCTTAACTAGGCACCTAACAGCAGGATCTTTCTTGGATTCGGCAGTGGATTCGATGGTAGTTCTTTCCCTCAAGGGCGCAGATGTCCAGTGTTGAAGTACGGATACCATTGGGGCTGATTCTGTGTTCTCTTCTGCTTACAGGTACTTAACCTGAGTGTGGCCAGAAGTGCCAGCCCTTAGGTAAGAGTCAAAGGGTTCTTGGCTTTCAGCTGTTAGCCAGTAGCTGTGTTAGTCAGCCAGCCCAATGAATTAGGACTTGCCCAAAATGTGTTTAGGGTAGGGCTGACAACCTCCAGGTGACACCTGGAGATATCCTGCTATTACAATTGATCTCCAGATGATCAAGTTTCACCTGGGGAAATGGCTGCTTTGGAGGGTGGATTCGATGGCATTATACCCCACTGAGGTTCCTCCCCTTCCCAAACCCTGCCCTCCCAAGGCTGGAGCCCCCCAAATCTCCAGGCATCTCCCAATCCAGAACTGGCAATCCTAGTTTAGGGCTTTTAAAACTGTATTTAAATTGGCATTTCAGACATTTCTGTTAGACATTTTGTCCCCTCTTGGGCATAAAAGTGGCAAAGAAATGGCCTAATAAATAAAAATAAAGCTTTGCTGAGCAGAGTGGTGGGACACATGTCATTACCCCTGAACATGGAAGCTCCATTTAGCTTATCCTCAGCTTCCTTGGCTTAAATCTGAACTATTGTTAATGAATAAAATCTAAGCATGAAATTGAATTACTGTAAGAATGCATCACTTTATCACATCCAGTCATGGAATATGAATTTGCAAGGGAGATATAAGCACTCCTACTGCCAAGACATAAGACAAACCTTGAGCAAAAATAAACAGATGTAAGGTCTTTTTCTCTTGGCAATATTGAGAGACTCTCTTGAGGGATAATTTAGATTTCTCATCCCTGAGTTCTGGCTTGAAAAATCTCCATTTTGATTTTGCTTTACCCTTTTGAGAATTAGACCCACAAGACTTCATTTTTGTGTCATTTTCTGTTCCGTACACATCAGTCCTTTTTTCTGTAAAATTTATGCATTTTTCAACATGACTGTACCAACAATCAGCATACACCAACATATATGTATAAGTGATATACATGGTATGTCTAAATGCTGTATGAAAACCATACAACATACATTCATAGTGCAAACATGTCTTCCATATAGACAGGGAATTGATCCCATTCACCAAAATATATGTGAATATTAAAAATAAAATTTACTCATCTGTAATTCTCAACATTTTATAACAAATCAGGGCTATAATTAAAGTTAATGCTTGCTAAGAACTTTCTAAAAAATTCATTTAGAGATCAACATACCCAGCATTCTGAGTCCATCTGTGGAAGGGCCTCTAACACTGGAGGAAGATACCACTGTTAGCAGAACACATCAGCTGGTTAGGGTAGATAGGTAGCTCCAAAAGCCATTACAATTATGACACACAAAAGGGAATATAGACAAAACACAGCAAGACAATAATATTATAAATTTAAAACAACTACTTATGTATAATCCTAACTCAGTCATTCCTAGATGTTAAAAAACTGAGTAGGTTTTACATGGGAAAAATGGTAAGGGTAATCTGAAAGTGACATCAACCCAAAGAATCACTGGCTCACTCCAAGGGAAGCACCATCATAATCATTTTCAGTAAAAAGGACATCCCACATTGTCCAGTGGCGCTTACTTCTCATTTACTGTGTTCAGGATTGCAGTCTCACATCACAATCCTAAACAAATCTACTTGGAAATAAGTGCCATTAGGTTGAATGGGGCTCACTTCCAGGTAAGTATGCTTAAGACTGCATCCTTAGTCTCAATGAATTCAGTAGGACTTGCTTCTGAAAAAACATACAAATGATTACACTGTACATCAAACTGCATGACCTTACAGGGTGTCAGAAATGATATATCTTTTTTGTTTTGTCAATTAAAACAAAACACCCTTTTTGTTACTGAAATATAGTGGGAGGGAATAGCTAGAATCTTTCTAGCTATGGTGTGGCTGTATTTTGGAAGAGGCTCTGGTTTCAAAGCAGTCTATATTTTCCAATGAGTTGTTGAGAGTGGTCACTCATGCTTGTTCTGGAGTTGCCCCTGGTTGTGCCACAATGTCCCTCTTCTGTTTTTGCATTTCCTGCCCATATTTGCTTCCTCAAGGCAAGATACTGTTCTTTGCCCTGACAGTTAAAGAAGGTTAAATTTACTAACAGACAGCTGGCTGCTTTTGTGCACATGAATCATTTAGCATTAGTGCAAAGAAAAATCTGTACTGGATGCAAAAGTAGCTGGCAGAGCTGTGCTGTGTTGGAAATAAACAAAATCAAGTGCTTGTTGAAAGAAAGAGTAAGTAGGTGGGCATGTACAGAAAATGCCATTAACAGAGAAGGGGAGAGCAAATGGCGGCTGGGACAAAAGGTGCCTAAACAAATACATTGGGAATCACACTAAGTGCCTGCTGAATCAGACACTAACTTCTATGACCGCTCCCCAAATGCAGCAGCAGTGAGATAATATCTTGTTTCTTAAGAATGTTTATACCCCTTTCTCCCATCCAGATGGATCTGGAGGAAGACTTCATGCAAATTTAAAACATTATGTAAACAATCTGGAATAAACAGCAACCCTCTGCTCAGAACACAAAGCTCCCAGCAGATACAATCAAAACAGACTGCCAAACAATCAACAACACCAGATAAAATTGATATTTGTGACATTCGCTGTGGTTCTCCAGTGCTTGCTATTGGTTTTGTATACCCAGGTATATTCTTCTGCAGTGCATAGAATTCAGTGGATAGTGTGCTACTATTCTGCTTAACCAAGGTCCCGGTCACATGGGCTGGAAAATGTGGGGGGGAAGTGTGGCTGTTTGCCCCGGAGCAAAATAACACACAGCCACCCGATCACACATCCCGTTGAGGTCCCGTGGTTAGGTCGGGAGGTGCCAATCACACGGCTCTCCTGCAGCGCGGCAAAGAAGCGGCGGGGCACGATCACACCAGCAATCGCTAGGCGCCGCTTCCGTGGCAATCAGGAATATTTTTTTCACCAGAAGGTGAGCATGCGCATGATCGTTTGTGCGCATCCTGTGCAGACTGAAAAAAAAGTAACCGGTTTGCGATGGGTCTAGGACGGGACGTGATCAGACGCCTGCCCTTGCCCTGCATCTTCCGGAACCTAGTACCTCATAGGAACTAGTACCTCATAGGTACTAGTTTTTTAATCCGCATTTTCAGGCAAGAGGAGCAAAGAAACTGCAGAGGAGAATGGTTTGCAAAGACGTGATTGACTCTTATGACGGACAATGGTGGGAAAACTTGTCAGACCTTCTTCGGCTTCCTTTTTTTCACCTTGTCCAGAAATATGAAATTAATGGGGCCAGCTATGAAATTAACAGCCAGTAAATTTAGAACCAATAAAAAACCCATCCATCTTCTTGCTGTGCACATATAGTTAATTTCCACAGGGGGTCAAGGAGTCAAATACTGAGAGTGCATTTTAAAATTTAATAATTTTAATAATTTATTAAATTTAATATTTTTAAGGCTGGCAATGGCATTTGTAGCTCATCAGGTTCTATTTGGGGCAATTAAATCATGCACCTTAAGACTTCTGCTGCCCTCAGCATTGGATCAGGAGAGATAGTCCTCCATGCATATGGTCAGTGGCTCACCTGTAGAGAAGATAAGATTACTGGGCAGTGTTTGTTTTGGCTATGTTTACTGACCGCTGTTACCAGCCTGGATGTTATGATATTCAAAGAGTTTATGAACACATGAAGGTGCCTTATACTGAACCAGACTGTTGGTTCATCAACGTCAGACTGGAAGCGGATCTTCGGGTTGTCAGGCTGAGGTCTTTTATATCACCTGTTGCCTGGACCTTTCATCTGGAGGTGTTTCATTTAATTTCATTTATTGAATTTCTATCCCACCCTCCCCTGCAAGCAGGCTCAGGGTGGGTTACAACAGGATAAGAACAATAAAAACAATTTCAGTTAACATAATCCCGGTTAATCCAATTAAAATCCCAATAACATAAACCACAAGATGGCAAGATAACAATTTAACAAAAGCTCCCAAATGAGCCCTGTATGCATACCCAGATAGATCAGAGTGCTGGGCAGGTGGGCATCAGACACCATGGATGATCTAGGATGACATAAAAAAGAGGCAGGTGGAGCAAGGGAGGCTAATGTAAATGGACTCCTGCCACCTCAACCAAAGGCCTGAAGGAAGAACTCCATTTTACAAGCTCTGCAGAACCACAGGGCCCTGATCTCACATGGGAGAGTGGGGACTGAACCTGGGACCTTCTGCATGTAAAGTAGAGGCTCTTCCACAGAATCACAGGCCCTCCCTTAAACACCTGAACCGTCATAACATTTCTTGCATAATGAACTATGGCTTATGGATTCTTGTGCTACCATCACCATCATCGCAAGAGTCTCAGCCTTCAGTTGGTAAAAACAGCAGCCGAAGGGCATTAGATTTCCAGGTTTTTTGTTTGCTTGTTTGCTGTCAAGTCACAGCTGATTTATAGTGAAACCCTGTAGGGTTTTCAAGTCAAGAGGTGGTTTGCTATTGCCTGCCTCTCTGTTGCAACCCTGGTCTTCCTTGGTGGTCTCCTATACAAATACTGACCAAGGCCAACCCTTGCTTAGCTTCAGAGATTTGAAGAGATCAGTCTAGCCTTGGCTATCCAGGTCAGGACAGAGTTCCAGACAGGGGTGCTAAAATACCTGATTTGTTGACCCGGTGGGGGATGCTCAGCAGGCTGCTTCACCGTATTCATTCCTAATGGTGCAGTACAGAACAGTCAGCTTTTCACCCCTGTATGTTTTCACAATGTCCAATTGGGTTCCACTCCCCCTTTCCTTTCCTGCTGCTCCACTCATCAGAAAACTGTCGAAAGAGATAGTTAAACCTGTCATAAATCATATACATCAGTCACAAATCTTGTATTTTAAAAACTCCTACTGTTCTGTGTTTGTATAAGTATTCCTCATTAGGATTAATGGCTGCCGATCTGTTTGGATTGGCAGCATTTTGGTGTATGTACTGTTTTGAAAAAAAAACTGTAGCACAAATGTAGCAGGCATTTGAGGTGCAAAAATCCAAACAGACTGGGTGATGGTTCATATTTGATTGTCTGGAAGGTGTCTGGGCACTACTGTGCCTGATTGGCAAGTATTCTGGGGGAGGGTCCTGGCCCCTCTCCAGAAATGGATGGGATAGTTGGGCATGCGAAGGGTCCACAGCCCAACCAACCTGCAGGCTTTGAGAAGGCAGGCATGGGTTGGGAGGGCACCCCAGTTCTCGTATATCCTCTTTTATTGCCATTTTTAATGCAAACTGTTTTAAGTATCTTGACCCTATGTTGTCTGATCATATTAAGGTCCAATATATTTTGAATGATGTTTTTCCAGGCATAACTGAGAAGATTGTTTCATTTCTTCAATGTGCCATTAAGATCTATCAAGATAAGACACAGTGACGATTCGATGTTATATTTAAATTTCAGCTGTGTAAGTCTTTCTTTTTATTTCGTGTATTTTGACAATGCTGTAATCTGTCCTAGTCTATTCCGTATGCCATTAAAGATTTGTTTTGATTTGACCTTTAGGCAAGCCCTCAGGGTTCAACTGAGTAGCAGTGGTAGGATGCTCAGTGATGTCCTACCATGGCTGGGAGGCAGGATGAAGGAACACATCAGAGATGCATCAGGCCTTCCTCTTCCTCCCCCCTCGTGACTTGCAGGGAGAGGGGGGACATGTGAAGATGGGCAGTGGGTGGGAAGAGACCAGGAAGGAGCCAGGTGCAGCTCCTCAGCCAGCCAATTGGCATGCGCTGGAATGAGGCAGGACGGAAACGCCCAATGCATCTACCTCTGTATGGATGACACATTTCCAGCAGACAGAAGGTCCCTGCCTGCTGGACTACTTTTGAAAGTGGGTGGGAGAAGGCCCAATGAGATATTCTGGTGGTTCTCTCCTAAAGCCTGAGGATAGAGGCTGGGGAGAAAGGGAGGATCTGGGTGACATAGAACCCACATATCTCTCACTTCTAAGGCCAAGGGAGCATGCAGGGACATGCCATGGGCCGTTGCTTGATGGCATCTTTAGTTCCAGAGAACAGTTGGAGATTAGAGGGGTGGGTTTCCAGGTGATTTTCCTTCCTCCTATTTTATCTAGGAGAATTTCTAAAATAATTCTGGAACTGGGGCATGCCTAGTCAACCACAGGTTTCTGTTCCTTCAGTTCTTTGTACATCAATAGAACTCTGACAAGAATAATGTGCCCATACATATGATTTATCAAGATTCTTTTTATGTGGTGTAATAATAATTATTGTATGGCATTGTGTGTAGTATAGCCAGGAGATCCTAAGATTGTCTGGCAGCCCGAAGTTCTAGCTCTTTCAGTGTTATGCACCACTAGGTGGTAAGCTAGACTTATTTGGGGGGGGGGGCTGAGAGAGCTCTGAAAGAACTGTGACAGACCCACTGTCACCCAGCTGGCTTCATGTGGAGGAACGTGGAATTGAACCCAGTTCTCCAGATTAAAGTCCATCACTGTTTAAACACCATGATGGCTCACTCCACATGTGGTGTTTTACTGCAGCACTCATTGGTTCCTATGCATTCGTAGACAAGGCACACCAAAAAGAATTTGGATATACAGCTGTAAGCACAATCACACCAAATCTGCAGTCACACACACTAAATAATCCACTTTCAATGCACTTTCCAACTGGATTTTGACAGTTCAGACAATAAAATCCAGTTGGAAAGTGCACTGAAAGTAGATTGAAAGTGGATTATTTAGTGTGTGACCCCAACCAAGATCACGTTCACATGGGCTGTTCCCTTATGGATTTAAAGTGCATGATCAGACAGCAACATCTGTCATTTGTGCCCCAGTAGTCTGACTCCCCCCCCCACCGCTGTGAGTTTCTTTGATACCTGAGAAAGTCCAGTCCTGGATTTCTTGCTGACTGGTTGCACTCTTGTGCACCCAAGCCATCAGGCAGGTCTGACTGGTCTTTTGTTTTCCAGCTGCCATTAAAAAAACCTCAACTAGTTAGCAATGATTGCATAACTGCACATTCACACCTCCCCCCCCCCCCAGGGGCTGCTCAAAACTTTCTTATTTTTAAAAAACTCTCAAAGAAAGACACCTCTTCTTCAGTTTTTCCCCCTCTTCTTTGGAGAAGGGGTAAATTGAAAAGATTATAGGGATGGATGGCAGTGAACTCCATATCCCAGTATTCTCAGCAAGTGCTCAGAGGGGGAAAAAATTAAAGTAATGGCTGACAGCTCCATGAACTATATATCCCAGAAGGCTCATCCCTGCTTCTGGGCATGCTCCTAGGACAAATTTCTAAAAAAAAATGGCCGATGGGCTGACTCTGTGCTTGGTGCTGTCTGATCACTCCACAGCCAGTAAAATCACTTTGAAGACTGCTAAAAGGAGTAAGTCTGGTCAGGATTCTCTGTAACAAAAAAATCTGGCTCTATTAGAGGCAGGGCAACAGCAGATTGAACTGCCCATCTGATTGCGACCCAATAGTACTTTTTTGCAGTGTTTCAATTCATAAAGTGTTCAGGTGATGAGAAGGATATAGAAGGATGTAGTAAACCTCCCATGTGGGATGATTTTTAAACTCTCTTTTAAATGGGGGAAAGTGAAGAAGTCCAAAAATACATTTGATGCTTCAGACACAAGACCTGACACGTCAGAATCTGTCAGCCTCCTGCTTACAGAGCCATGGGGAAGATGAAGAATAGAAGAAGATATTGGATTTATACCTCGTCCTTCACTTGGAGTCTCAGAGCAGTTTACAATCTCCTTTCCTTCCTCTTCCCACAACAGACACCCTGTGAGGTAGGTGGGCTGAGAGAGCTTTGACTGAGAACTGCTCTTGAGAGAAAAGCTCTGAGAGAACTTTTGCTTGCCCAAGGTCACCCAGCAGCTGCATGTGGACTTCCAGAAAGCTTTTGATAAAGTTCCTCATCAAAGGCTCCTAAGTAAGCTCAAAAATCATGGGATAAAAGGACAAGTCCTTTTATGGATCAAAAACTGGCTAATTAATAGAAAACAGAGAGTGAGTATAAATGGGCAGTTCTCTCAGTGGAGGGGGGTAAGCAGTGGGGTACCGCAGGGATCAGTACTTGGTCCACTGCTTTTTAACTTGTTCATTAATGATTTGGAGTTGGGAGTAAGCAGTGAAGTGGCTAAATTTGCAGATGATACGAAGTTGTTCAGGGTGGTGAAAACCAGTGAGGATTGTGAGGCACTCCAAAGGGATCTGTCAAAGATGGGCGAGTGGGCGTCAACATGGCAAATGGGGTTCAATGTGGCCAAGTGCAAGGTGATGCACATTGGAGCCAAAAATCCTAACTACACACACAAATACAAATACAATACCTTTATTGGCATAAAAAATCCTAACTATAAATACACGTTGATGGGGTCTGAACTGGCAGAGACTGATCAAGAGAGAGATCTTGGAGTTGTAGTAGATAACTCACTGAAAATGTCGAGACAGTGTGTGACTGCAATAAAGAAGGCCAATGCTATGCTGGGGATTATTAGGAAGGGTATTGTAAACAGATCAGCCAATATCATAATGCCGCTATATAAATCAATGGTGCGACCTCATCTGGAATACTGTGTGCAATTCTGGTCACCACACCTTAAAAAGGATATTATAGCTTTGGAAAAAGTGCAGAAAAGGGCAACTCGAATGATAAAAGGGTTGGAACACTTTCCCTATGAGGAAAGGTTAAGGCGCTTAGGGCTCTTTAGCTTGGAGAAACGACGACTGAGGGGTGACATGATTGAGGTTTATAAGATTATGCATGGGAAAGAGCAGGTAGAGAAAGAGGTACTTTTCTCCCTTTCTCACAATACAAGAACTCGTGGGCACTCCATGAAATTGCTGAGCGGTCGGGTTAGAACGGATAAAAGGAAGTACTTCTTCACCCAAAGAGTGATTAACACTTGGAATTCACTGCCACAGGAAGTGGTGGTGGCTACAAGCATGGACGGCTTCAAAAGGGAATTAGATAAGCATATGGAGCAGAGGTCCATCAGTGGCTATTAGCCACAAGGTATAGATAGGGACTCTGGGGCAAGTGATGCTCTGTCATCTTGGTGCTTGGGGGGGAGGTCAACAGTGGGATGGCTTCTAATGTCCTGGCCCCACTGGTGGACCTCCTGATGGCACTGGTATTTCTGGCCACTGTGGGATACAGAGTGTTGGACTGGATGGGCCTTTGGCCTGATCCAACATTGGCATCTCTTATGTTCTTATGTTCTTAGGAGTGGGGAATCAAACTCAGTTCTCCCAGATTAAAGTCAGCTCTCTTAACCACTACACCAAGGTGAAGCTCAGGTAGGGGCTCAGAAGTCTGAGTGAACAATCTCAAGCACAAAGACCAGTGGTGGAAACAAGGCTAAAATTAGAAAGAAGGTCAGAAATCCAAATGAGGAGACAAAACTGCAAGAGTCAGAGGCAAGAAACATAATCCAAGGAAGGCAGGATCAATTTCTGAGAGCTGAGGCTGGTTTAAGCAAATGGAGGGAACTGAAGAGCTAAAGTTAATTTGAGACACATCCTAATGGATTAACAATTTGACCAAGGAGAAACCTTGCAAGCCCAGGTTTTATAGGGCCTCGGGCTTTCTGATTGGTTCTAATTACCCTGGCAGATGATGTCAGACCTGGTGCCCAGGAGGATGATTGTTGTTATGTTCCCTCCCCTGCTGAAGACACCATTTCTTTGCTGCCCAGATTAAACAAATTTAGAATCCAGTGGCTCCAGTATTGGAGACTGTGCAATAATTTGGTGAAATCTGTTTTTAAATTCTTTGTCTTAATGTTTTAATGAATTATTTATTATTGTGTTGTGTGATGCCGAATGGCCTAATTATTTGTTGTGATCTGCCCTAATCCCATTTGATGGTAGGGCAGAATATATATTTGAAAATAAATAAATAAATAAATATTTGCATCCTGTAGTAAACAGCTCTGTGGCGTGAGATTGTAAGGCATTGGAGCCAGACTGGTAGGCCTGCCACTTTGAGTTCCATCCTGGCAAATTTATTGAACCACAGAATTTTTTATTTTATTTTATTTTATTTATTTATTTATTTCATTTATACCCCGCCCTCCCTGCATGCAGGCTCAGGGCAGCTTACAAGGCACAAAGTGCAATAAAGATAAAACAGATTAAAACAGTTGAAGCTAAAAAATTCACAACTAACAGGATAGAGGAAGACTAAAATTACACACTCCCCATTGTATATCAGGAGGAGGTCAGGAGGGGGACGCCATGGGCCACGATGTTCCAGTTGCTCCATCAGCCCAACCCGGCGGTACTGCTCCGCAGTTATACAGTGGTGGTAGTGGCGGCGGCGGCGGCGGCTCCTACTCAAAAGCCTGGCGGATGAGCTCCGTCTTGCAAGCCCTGTGGAACTGTAAAAGGTCCCACAGGGCCCTGATCTCTTCCGAGAGCTCATTCCACCAGGTAGGAGCCGCCACCGAAAAGGACCTGGCCCTCGTGGTAGCTAGCCTGGCCTCTTTAGGGCCCGGGGTCACTAGATGGTGTTGTGACCCCGACCGAAGTGCTATTTGGGGCCTATATGGGGAAAGGCGGTCCCTCAGGTATGCCGGACCCTGGCCATGTAGGGCTTTAAAGGTAAGCACCAGCACTTTGAAGCGAATCTGGTATGCTATAGGCAGCCAGTGCAGCCTGGATGAGAGGAATTTGGAAAGCATTGTGATGTACTACACCAGCTGTCATGCCAACAGGTAGAGGACCCAAATGCAAAACTGCTGCTTCCTATTTAATACTGCCTTTGGATTTTCAGCACTATTTAGTCCATTATCCAGACAATTACTAAAGACAATAAAGAAAGCTTGCAAACTCTCTGCCTGTGGTTTCAAGCTTTTAAGAGCTCTTGATAATGAGAAACCCATTTACAGTGCGCAACATCAATAATGTTATTTGTTCTGCAAACTTGTAAGCAAAAGCTTTTCACATTTTATATGGCTCGATCAAGAAGTTCATCTCTTTTTTTATATGCAATCATTAACAAAACCGAACCAGACCTCCACAACTTTTGTTAGAAATGAGTTAACACTGCCAACATAACTTACTGTTTCTGTGGGCATCCTTCCTCAGTAAAAAGATTTTATACAGTGCTTTCAGTTTTATTACAGATGCATCCCTCTACCTAAACCCTTCATGACATCAACTGTGTACACCAGTGGTCTCTAACCTTGTTGATCCTGTGGCCACTTTTGGAATTTTGTGAAAGAGTCATTGATGGCCTCCATGAGATGTGAGACCAGTAATGGCAAAATGCCATCAGATTCTAAGTGGATATGGGGGCAGCTGTTTCCAAGTGAACACTTCCTATAGAGCCAAAGTCGATGCCTTCTGGAGTCTTCTGGAGCACCTCCTGCTCGAATGCGTTGGGATAAAGTCAGGACTGATTCTTTGCTTTGTGGATTAAGTGTTTTGGGAAAGAAGCAAGTGGGAACTAGGAAACCAATTGGTGGGCACTAGGGATGGGCACAAACTGGCTCATGAGCCAAAATTTGGCACAAAGTTGTGCCCATTTGGAGCCCCCAAACCAATGTTCAGGGAAGGCACCTTCCCCGAATATATACTGGACTTTTGTCCAGTTTGGTTTGGCTGTTTGGTGTCACTTAAACCTAACAGCTGAGCAGTGTGAGGTCCACCCATCAACTGTTAAGTTGAATTGGCTGGCAGCCATTAAAGTCATTAAGCCATTGAAATCCCTGCTTCAAAGTGGGGGGAAGCAAAACAGATGGGTTAAATGGCCACCAGCCATTTAACCCTTCCAGGGTGATCCCCCCCCCCCTTTCTCCCAGCTGTGAGAAAGGGGAAACTGAACTTGCCAGACTGGCTTGATTAGGTTCGGGGCCTTTTGGTTCGGTTCAGTTCAGGGTTTGGGTCAGGACCCGCCCTGAACTGGTTTTTTTTTAGGTTCATGACCATCCCTAGTGGGCACCATGGCTCCTACAGGCACTATTCTGGGGCTCACTAGTGTACACTTTCACAACATGTCCCACTTCTGCTACCACCAGAGGATGCAGGCCAGCAAACAGGACAAGGATGCTGTCTAGCAGAGAAAGATACTTTGAATGCATATTCTGAATTCAAAGGGTGACATTCTGCATTTAAATCCTTACTGGGTTTGTTCATATGCTGCAGTCACATGCAGACAGAAGAAGAGCTGTGCTGGATCAAACCAGTGGTCCATCTAGTCCAGCATCCTGTTTCACACAGTGGTGGGTCAAGAAAGAGGACATAGACTCCAAGGCCGTCCCCTGATGTTTCTTCTTAGCAGTGGTATTCAGAAGTTTACAGCCTACGAATTTGAAAACTCCCTTTGCTCACCATGGATAGTAGCCATTGATGGGCCTATCCTCCATGAAACACTTCCAAAGTTTGTCACAGTTCTGTGAGCCTTTTTGTAATGCACATCCATCCCCATCCTAAGATTTCATAAGCACCAAACAATCCAGTATGGCTTTGCCATCTTTCTCTTCCCTTACCACCCTTGGCGCATGCTGTGAGGATAGATTACACTATGTTTGACCAGATGCAGAGGAAAGCAGGTCTCATATAACTTTAATATTTGTGATGAAGAGGGAATTTTAGCAGGAGCAGCATTTAGCAAGAGCAGCCCCTATGGGCATATTCTCCACTATCCACTTATGAAAGATACATTCACATGTGATCACTTCAAATGGAGGCTGGTAGCTAATCTATCGGTTGTTCGGCATCACATCAATCTTTGTTGAACAGAGCACAATGTAAAATTAACAGAAACAGAAGATAATCATATTGGAGACTAAATTAAGAGCAGGAGTTGTTTGGGGTTTGGGAACCTTTAGGTTTTCTGTGTATCTGAATGTATCAAGACAACTTTCAAGAAGAGGCTGGACAAATATTTGTCAGAGATGCTTTAGGCTGGTCCTGAATTGGACAGGGGGTTGGACTAGATGGTCTTCCAACTCTATGATTCTATATCTGTTTGTTTGTTTGATTGATTAAATTTTTACCCCGTCCTCCCAGCCAGAGCCATCTCAGAGCAGCTGACACAAGAACAGAATAAAATTTCCAATAATATAATATAAGATTATCAAACATCACTTAATACAAATAACAAAGCTAAAACCATAGACATAACAAAGTGCTAGTAACTTGGTTTCCTCATCTTTCAGTCAGCTCCTTGATCTTCTTCAGTTGTCCTGGGTGATTAGCTCAGGCAGTAATTAGAGGTCACAGGGGGTCAGGGCTCTCCCACCACAGGCTGTCAGGTGGCGGCTCCAAAGGCCTGGCAGAAGAGCTCCGTTTTACAGGGCCTGTGGAACTGTAAAAGAGGGCCCTGGTCTCTTCTGGGAGTTCATTTCACCAGAGTGGAGCTGCCACCAAAAATACCCTTGATCTAGTTGTTACTAAACTGGTCTCCTTGATGCTCGGGAGGGCCAGCCGGTTCTGGGTCCCTGATTGCAGTGCTCTCTGGGGCACATATGGGTTAAGGCAGTCCTTCAGGTATTTAGGTCCCTGGCGTGCTGCTCTGTGATTGGTGCATTGTGGTGGGATTGCTAGGGTTTGTGGCACAATTACTATTCCCTCAGCATCTTGGGGCCATGACCTGGATGGCCCAGGCTAGCCTAACGTCATTAGATCTCAGAAGCTAAGCAGGGTCAGCCCTGGGCAGTACTTGGATGGGAGACCTCCAAAGATGTCCAGGGTTGTTGTGCAGAGGAAGGCAATGGGAAACCACTTTCGTTCATCTTTTGCCTTGAAAACCCCATGGGGTTTCCATATGTCAACTGCAACTTGGTGTCACTTTCCATCACCACTGCATCTTGGAGTTGGGTTTTGCACCAGCAGGCCTGTAGCCAGGATTTTGTGGCTTGTGGGGCAATTCCCCCCCCCCCCTGGTGGGGCTGAAGTTCTCAGTGCAGAAAGAAAAGCCATTTAGGCAATAGAAAGCTGTTACCAGGATAGATCTCTAAATTGCAAGCTGTCAACTACTTTAGATGACAGTTCTCAGCTGCTGCAAGTTAATCACTTCTGCCAGCCTAAGCAAAAATTCTGATAACAAGCTGGCAGGTGGGGGTGATGACTTCTATAGTCAAGAAAGCTGGCAGGAAAACTCTCTTAAAGCAGACCAGTTTCTTGCCACAGAATTAGAAGGTATCCTAGAGGTCACCTACTCCAGCCCCCCTGCTTAGTGCAGGAATTAGTCAACTATAGCACCCCACTCTGCTTAAAAGAGTATACGCCTTTTAAAAATGTTTTTAAATGAATGGAAAAAAGCATTTACAGGAGAAATTATTGTGGGGCTGTGCCTTTAAGAAAGGGGGTGGAGCCTCCAAAAACCCCACTGGAGCTACGGGCCTGTGCATCAGTACCACGACTTATGTTAGAGTTATGTTAGTGTTGCTCATTTTACATCCTGAACACGATTTCTTTCAAAACTGGCAAGGTGTGATTTGGGCCAAATAAGTGACTCCCAGGTCATTGGTATAGTTCCTCTTGAGAAGACTTCATGTCTCAGGTATCTAGGATGTGTAAATCAGCTCTAAATTAATCCAAAAAGACCCTCACATCTTTGATCCTTTGAAAGGATTAAAAAAAAATCTAACTGGCAATAATATCACTAAATAAATCTGCAAGTACCCCCTATATAATCCTGCAGAGTGCAATCTCCAGGTAAAGGAAAGCTTAAAATTGTTACAACACAATCAAATAATGACATAAAATAATAAAATCAACTGCTGACAGCTTTGAATTGTAATGAACCCACTCGAGAACCACGGCCATAAAGACGGCAGTTGAGATATTATTGCTGCCGCTGCTTAAAATTTAACACCCAAACAGGCATTTTTAAGTCTAGGAGAAGAAAGCTCGATATGCAATTGCTTCCCAGGTGTGAAAGCACAAGCAGTTCTGCTCTGAGGGACTCAAAGCTTATTTCTATTACTTATCCACCAAGCTAGCTCAGAAACTAGTGAGCGAACATCATTCCCCATCAAAGGTAAGCATTTTTCAGTATTATTTAAACGTCAATAAATCAGCATCATGTATTATAATGTATGGCAGATGCACAAGGTATGTATAAAGATCATAGCAGTTCTGTGTAATGGCCATTCAATGAAACATAAACAAATGTTTAAAAGGAAACAACAGCAAAAAGAGAATGGAAGCTGCTGAAAAATATGAGACAACAGAAGAACACAAGACAGCCATATTGGATCAAACCTATTGTCCACCTTGTCCAGCATCCTGTTTCTTGCAGTTGTTAACTTGATGCCTAGGAAACATACAAGCAGGGACTTGGACCTAAAACCCTTCTCCCGTGTCCCCCACTCACCTGCACTGGTGTACAGAGGCTACTGCATCTGGACATGGAAGTTCCATTTAGTTATCATGGTTAATAGCCATTGATAAACACGTCATCCATGAAATTGTCAAATTCTTATGTACTAAATTAGTGGCCATCAGCACATATTATGACAGTGAATTGCATGCAGACAGCAAACCTGGTAATGGTTAGAATGTTAGACTAGACTGGGAGTCCCAGGTTTAAATCCCTGCTTCGCCTTGCTTGTTGACCTTGAACCAGTTGCTCATTCTCAGGATGACCTGCTTCACAGCGTGGTTTTTATGAGAGCAAAATGGAGGCAGGCAGAATGATGTTGTAAACTTCCCTGGATCCCCATTAGGGGAGAAAAAAAGGCACATCTAAATAAATGAAAACAAGCCGATCACTATTACAGTGAAGAAGGGCTTCCTTTTTCTTATAAACAACTATAAAAAGGAACAAATTAGAGAACAGTTACACATCCACATACACTGGGACAGCGTAAACAATAATTATCACACCACACGTGCAGTCATCAGCAACCAGCTATATGCACACGGCAGCTAATCCGACCAACCCTCTCATAAGAATATGATAAGCATAATGCCCAAAACCAGCCTTTGATTTTCTCTCACAATGTTTCTAACAATGAGCCACTGAGGGAGAAAGGGATGCTATAAATGAAGTAAATAAAGAGCAGGAGAAGGGGATGTGTCCCAACCCCCCCTGGCCCCAGACACTGGAAGAGGCAGCATCCAGCTCTCAGCCTCTCAGAGGGAACCGAGGCTCTCTCAAGCCCCAACAGCCAGCATGGAGTTGTATCCCTGCTCTGCCACAGACACTTGCTGGGTAGGGTTCCCAAGTCCGTTTCACTCCGCGGCGGGGGGCTCCCAGATGGTGTCTTCCCCTCAGATGGCTGTGGCCCTGCCCCCAGCGTGCCCGGCGTCATCACATCACCTCCAGCTGACGTGCACGCCGGGGTGGGGTTCCCCCCGGGGCCCGATTCTGCGGCGGCGGAAATCGGGCCTCCAAAGCGGGGGGTTATCCGCCCCCCCGGGGGGACTTGGCAGCCCTATTGCTGGGAGACCTTGGGCCAGGCATACCCTCTCAGCCTAACCCTACCTCTCATGGTTGCTGTGAGGATAAAACAGGGGAGAGGAGAACAATGTCAGCTGCTCTGGGGAGAAAGGCTGGCTATAAATGAAGTGAATAAATAAACTAATGTTCTTGACTAATTACAGCAAGTCTTGAGATCCAAGTTACAGCAGCCTTCTGGAATAGACCAATCTTTAGCTACCACTGGATGACCTATAGGAAGGGGATCACATGCAGGTCAGGGACCTACATACCTGAGGGACCACCTTTTCCCACATGTTCCCCAGAGAGCACTGTGATCATGGTCCCAAAATTGTCTGACCCTCCCTGGACCCAAGGAGGCCAGACTGGCTATAAGCAGGGCCAGGGCCTTCTTGGTGGTGGCTCCTTTCTGGTGGAATGAGCTCCCAGAAGAGATCAGGGCCCTATTGGACCTTATGCAGTTCCGCAAGGCCTGCAAGACGGAGCTCTTCCACCAGGCCTTCAACTAGGAGCTGCCCCTGACAAAGAACCCTGTTCCCTGAAGACATTAGAACAGTTTGTGCCAGCTACACAAAGATCAGATCTACGGGCCGACCATCAGGACAGAGCATCAAAGGTCGTCCACTATCTTTTAATTCATTTAACCATCTGATAACTTATTAGTATTATAATGTTAGCACCTTTTAATGTTGAGTTATTTTGTATGGTGTTAGGATTATCTAAATTGTCTATCTGTTGTTTCATTCCTTTTGTAAGCCGCCCTGAGCTGGCTCTGGCCGGGAGGGCAGGGTATAAATCTGATAATAAATAAATAAATAAATAACAACAAAAGAGCTTCTGAGCTGATATTTTTCTAATCTAGAGGCAACTCATTTGGTGAGAGTTCATTCCCACTCAGAGAGCCGGACTATATGTACAGTTCACTAGATGAAGAGACAGCCAAGCTTGAATGATTGAGAAAGCTAAGGACCCCCCATATGATGGCCATCAGGAGAGGAAAGGTAGAGAGGCTTACCTTGAAGTCATAGTGAAGGGGGAAAGAGATGTGACCTGCTGGTGTGCCTTAATCTCTTAGTTATCTGGCCCAGCAACTGTCCTCTAGCAATTGAAGATTAGGAGAGTGAGAAAACTGGGAAGAAAACAAACAAAAAACCTACACCCTATCAACAATTCTCTTCTCTCCCCTGGCTTCCGGTCGGGGTAAAATGGCGATTTGACGCACCCTGTAAGTTCTCAGGGTGGACAGTGGTTCCTTTCAGCAGTTTGGATGATTTATTTGTCCAACGCAGCTTCCCCCAGGCAGGGGGAATGACTGGCAGTCATCAAGACCCAAGTGAGAGTTGAGAGTGGTGTGATCAAGCCTTGGAGGAGGCTTGTGTTACACTTTAATCCCCTATCCCGAAGCGGGTGTTGCGTACAGCACTAAAGGATCACACCGAGCTGGGCTGTCCACTTAAAATAACCATTTCCTGACCTCATGAGACAAAGGGAAAAAATTTGGACCGAAGGAGGCAGTGTGAAAACCAGAGATAAGCAAACAAGGTAACGAATATCATTTTGCTTAAAGGGAAACAGTTGAAACATCCGGACAAGCAATAATGAACTTTAAAAGCATTTGAGTAAAGTTGGAGAGTAAAAAAGTTGATAAAAGAAGCAAATTTATACAAAAACTGAAACTGTTTAACATTCCTGCGGCGGTGGGAGAGATAAGAGACTGAAACTTACATCCAGGAAAACGCGAGATTACGAGAGGGGGAAGAGCACGAAATAAACAAAAAAGGCGGTGTTCCGGAAGTGACGTAGAAGGAGACTAGAAGAGATGCAGAAGTGTGGACAGACGGGACTCTATTTTAAGTTGGTAGAGTTTTAACAACTTTTAACAACGGATTTAAGACAGAGACAGAGAGCTACGATGTGGTCGAGCCCGAAGATGGCTAAGGTTAAAGACAAACAGGAATGGCAAGCAGCAATGGAGGCTATGGAAAAAAGGATGATGGAGGCTATTCAAGGACTGGGAAAGCAGATGGAGGAGGTTTAGGACAAAAATATGGCCACAATGAAGGAGCTGGTAGTGTCAGAGGTGGCTGATCTTAAAAAAGAAGTGGGAGAAATTAAAAAAAGAATTCCAAAGTCTATCACAAAAGTCTGCTGAAATAGAGCAAAAAACACAAGATATAGACAAAAAAGTTGAAACAGTGGTGAAAGAAAATCAACGGATAGATACAATGATGGATTATAGAGCTATGCAGACCCATCTTAGATTGAGATGGATTGAAGAGAAATTAGACGAAAATATCTGCATTAGGGTAATTGATGCCTTTGCAGAATATATACAAGAAGAAGTTGATGATATAAAACACAATTTTGACTTGATCTACAGAGTGAATTCAGCTTATGCTCAACAGAAGAATCTGCCAAGGGATGTGATCATACAGGTACTAACTAGACGGATGAAAGAGGATATATTTAGGAAGCAATTCACTGAACCACTGGAAATGGAAGGAAAAAAGATAATAATAATGAAGGAGCTTCCTAGAGCAATTATTCAAAACAGGAAAAAATTTAGGAGGCTAACAGACAAATTGAGACAGTTGAACATAAGATACAGATGGGAAATACCACAAGGAGTAAGTTTTAATTTTCAAAGTCAAAGACATACGATCAAGACAGTGGAACAAATGATTAGATTTATGTTTGATAATTCCAAAGACTTTGGAGATAAGTAAATTTGCAACATGATGGATTACAAATTAATATCATGGAATGTAAATGGACTCAACTCACCTAACAAAAGAAAAATTGTGAAACATTGGTTGGGAAAACAAAAATGTAATATAATTTGTTTGCAAGAAACCCATATTAAAAAGCAAGATTTTAAATATTTGGTTGCTAAACAAGTAGGAGAAGAATTCTACTCATTGGCAGGGAAAAAGAATAGAGGGACTGTAATATATATTAAAAAGGAATTTGAACCTAAAGAAATTTTCAAAGACAAAGAAGGACAATATATCGCCGTGGAAATGACTATGCACCAAAAGAAAACCCCGATTGTAAATATTTATGCTCCTAATGGAGCAAAAGAGAATTTTTTGAAGATTTGACGCAAGAATTAGACCAGGTGACCTATGATCAGATTGTACTAACGGGAGATTTTAATGGTACGACCAATAATAAACTGGACTGGAAATCTAAGGAACTGGATGAAAAAATAGGGAAGCTACCAAAAGATTTTTTTTAAGTTGGATTTATGTTTCTCTTGAATTTCTGGACCTGACCATGATACCAGACTCTTCTTCTCTCCACTTTGGCCTTTCTGATCACAAGACTACATTTGTAAACATCTTAAACCAGTTTGGTGTAGTGGTTAAGAGCCGTGGACTCTAATCTGGGAGAACCAGGTTTGATTCCCCACTCCTCCACATGCAGCTGATGGTGGTCCTTGGGTCAGTCACAAGTTGTCACAGAGCTGTTCTCCCAAGAGCAGTCCTCAAAAGAGCTATCTCAGCCCAACTTACCTCACAGGGTGTCTGTTGTGGGGAGGGGAAGGGAAAGGAGATTGTAAACCGCTCTGAGACTCCAAGTGAAGGGTGGGGTAAAAATCCAGTCTCCTCCTCCTCCTCCTTGACATAATCTGAAATGAGATTTCTTCCCAAAGCATCAGTAGTGGTTTGAGGGTTTGTGGGGGGGGGGAACCCCACAGATGTTGGTCATCTCCTTGAGAAGAAGCTGCATTGAGCCTAAGGATTACTTTTGAGGGGGGATGGTGGGGGCTGCTACAAGTACTTAATTGCTGCCATCATCCCAGTTGTTCTATTGAGGAGCATTATCTACCCAAGCCCTCCCTTTGTTATGTATGTATGTGCTGTTAAGTTGCAACGGGCTTATGATGACCCTGATGCTGGGAAAGACTGAAGGTCAAAGAAGACGGGGATGGCAAAGGATGAGATGGTTAGACAGTGTCATAGATGCAACAAACATGAAGTTGAGTGAACTTCAGAGGAGGACGGAAGACCGGAAGACCTGGCGTGATCTGGTCCATGGGGTCGCGAAGAGTCGGACTCGACTGTGCGACTGAACAACAACACCACAGAGATCAGTACTTGGTCCGATGCTTTTTAACTTGTTTATTAATTATTTGGAGTTGGGAGTAAGCAGTGAAGTGGCTAAATTTGCAGATGACACGAAGTTGTTCGGGGTGGTGAGAACCAGGGAGGATTGTGAGGCACTCCAAAGGGATCTGTCTAGGATGGCTGAGTGGGCGTCAATGTGGCAAATGGGGTTCAATGTGGCCAAGTGCAAAGTGATGCACATTGGAGCTAAAAATCCTAAATATAAGTACACATTGACGGGGTCCGAACTGGTAGAGACTGACCAAGAGAGAGATCTTGGAGCCGTAGTAGATAACTCAATGAAAATTGTCGAGACAGTGTGCAACTGCAATAAAAAAGGCCAATGCTATGCTGTGGATTATTAGGAAGAAAACTGAAAACAAATCAGACAGTATCATAATGCCCCTGTATAAATCAATGGTGCAACCTCATTTGGAGTACTGTATACAGTTCTGGTGTTCAGGATAATCTCTTTTTCCCCCATGCGGTCCCAATCTGCAGAAATAAGTATCCGCACAGAGAGGGGAACCTTGGCTATTAGTATATAGATAGATATGGAGCAGAAGTCCATCAGTAGCTGTTAGCCACAAGGTATAGATAGGAACTCTCAGGCTCGGCAAGTGATGCTCCTTTTTCTTGGTGCTCGAGGGGAAAACAGTGGGGGGGCTTCTAGTGTCCTGGCCTCACTGCTGGACCTCCTGATGGCACTTGGTATTTTTGGCCACTGTGTGACAGAGTGTTGGACTAGATGGGCCATTGACCTGAGACAACATTCGCTTCTCTTATGTCCTTATGTTCTCCCACTGTTGCCCCCCCCCCCCAAGCACCAAGATTACAGTGCATCACTTGCCCCAGACTGAGAGTTCCTATCTATACCTTGTGGCTAGTAGCCATTGATGGACCTCTGCTCCATATGTTTATCTAATTCCCTCTTGAAGTCATCCATGCTTGTAGCTGCCACCAATTCCTGTGGCAGTGAGGGACAAAAAAGGGACAGGAAAGTCCTGAATAAATAGGGACAGTATATTTATTTATATCCCACCTTTCTCCCCCATGGGGATCCAAAGTGGGTTATTAAAGAAAAAACTGAAAGTACAATAAGGGGGGGAAAAACACTCAGGAGAAGCGGTGTGACAGGCCCTTTCTTGAAAGAGAGGGGACCCACACTTAGGGTTGCCATTCCCCCAACAGGGGCGAAGGTTTGCCTGATTTCAGGGCCCCTGATCTGGCTGGTGCCCTGTTTGTGCCAACATGCCCGGCGTAATGATGTCACCTCTGGGTTAGCATAGAGTTACCATATGATTACCATAGCGTTTCCCCTCAAATGATAGAGCGTCTCCTGGCAATGTGCCCTGCGTGATGTCATTGTGGTGCACACGCTTTGCATGCACCAAAGAGGTCCCAGAGGGAGAGAGCCCCCCCCCCAAGCTGGCACCCAGGTAAGACCTGGCAACCCTACCCACACTGCCTCTCTGATGAATCGGGGGGAGGGACCTGCTTGGCTTCGTGATACAAGCCTTCCTCTCAGTTACAAGATGTTATTAAGGAAATGACAGTGGGTTGCTGCTGTGAGGTAGTTTTGGTATTGAGCCCGAAGAATATAGGATCACTGAAGCTGGAGGCTTCATAAATCAACAAAGATTTATTTATGTACAAGTTGTGTGGTGAATTCTCTTTAAAACTTGTAGTCATTAGCTCTGATCATCACTAGAGGCAGGTCTCACAACTCTATCCTCTCCCAGAGGTAGAATAAAAACCACTCTGCTGCACTACCAGGCAAAAGTACACACAAAATTGTCTGCTTCCTTGCTGAGACTATTCCCCTCTCCTGTCTGCCCTCTCCCTCAGGCAACCCTCAGCCCCCTCTCTAGAAGGAGATTGGATGCCAGAGCAGCACTCCCATAGGCTCAGGTGTGAAAACAGCAGAGTTTTACCTCACAGGGTTTTACTAGTCAATTTTCCTCAAAGCTCTTTAGTTGCCATGTATATCACAGCTGACAAGAATGATCTTTTCATAGTATGGAGAGGGCACCTTCCCTAGTACTACTGGTGGTGTTGGAGAAATTGATCATCCCATAATTATCCGAACAATGAAGAAACGGGTTTAGTCAAGGTGGAATCATTGGCAAACATTGGGCCTACATGAGTCATTCTGCCCTTGAACTCCATGTTCTTCTCTCTGGTACTTCATCTGTTTGGTATTTTTAGAGGGAGTTCTTTTCTCTCTTTCTCTCTCTCTCCCTCTCTCTCTTGATGCACTAAATATTTAATGATTGCTCTAAGCTTTCAAGCATCATGAAGTTTCCAAAGTTCCTGCCTCTGCTGCCTTTAAAACCCAGCTCAAACAACAAAATGTCTGGCCGGGAGCAAATCCATTTTGCCTCCTCATAAACGGACAGTGAGGCATGCAAAACACAAACAGCTTGATGAGGGGAGGGGAGAAGGTGGGAGGCACGAGCCAGTTAGCAGGAGGCAAACAGAAGTCACAGTAAATAGCTTTACTTCCATCCAGCTACAGTTATGTATTTATTAATTTACTTTGCGGATTGTTCAGGCTAGCCCAATCTCATCAGAACTTGTGAAGCTAAGCAGGGTCGGTCCTGGTTAGTACTTGGATGGGGGACCACCAAGGAAGTCCAGGGTTGCTGCACAGACACAGGCAATGTTAAACCATCTCTGAATGTGTCTTGCCTTGAAAACCCTGTGGGGTCACCACAAAGTGGCTGTGACTTGACAGCACTTTCCACCACTACAGTTATTTATTTACTTATTTCATTTATACCCTGCCTTTCTCCCCGGTGGGTATGCAAAGGGGCCCACATTGTTCTCCTCTCACGAAAGGTATCCTCACAAAAACCCTGTGAAGTAGGTTAGGCGGAAAGACTGAAATTGACTCAAGGTCACTCAGCAAGCTGCCTTGGCAGAGGGGGCATTTGAAACTGGGTCTCCCAGATCTTATGTGTGCCACTGAATCTTTCGTTATCTGCCGGTGCTGACTCCTTGTGAGAAAACATTCATCTTGATGGGAATAGAAACATAGAACCATAGAGCTGGAAGGGACCCCAAGGGAGAATTAGTCCATCCTGCTACACAGTGCAGGGAATTTACAGCTACCTCCCCACCACTCCCCCAGTGACCCCTGCTCTATGCTCAGACAAAGGCAAAAAAGAGTGATAGCAATGCATCTGCTCATTTTCACTGAAATTGTCCTTTTTTGAGGTCTGTGTTGTGAACGGGTCAGCTAACACAGCTTTTACTATCTGGGACACTCAGTGTTTTGGTTCTCTTTCATTATGACCATAGGGACTGACCGTAGCTCAGTAGCACAGCATGTGCCTTAGAACAAAATGTCCTAGTTCAAATCCCAGCATCTCCACTTAAAGGTCTGAAGTAGTGGGTGATGGGAAGAACCTTTGCCCAAGACCCGGGAGAGCCACTTCCCATCAGAATGGACAACATTGACATTGACTATTTATTAAGAAGAAGAAGAGATTGGATTTATACCCTGCCCTTCACTACCCAAAGGAGTCTCAGAGCGGTTTACAAACTCCTTTCCCTTCCCCTTCCCACAACAGACACCCTGTGAGGTAGGTGAGGCTGAGAGAGCTCTTGACAGAAACTGCTCTTTTTCAAGAACAGCTCTTATCAGAACTATGGCTTGCCCAAGGTCATCTAGCCAGGTGCAAGTGGAGGAGTGGGGAATCAAACCCAGTTCTCCCAGATTAGAGTCTGCACACTTAACCACTACACCAAATTTATACCTCTCCCTCTCTCAAAAGATGCCTGCCATTCAACCCCCACCCCCAACAGTCCTGGCAAATGGGCAGGCCTTGCAGTGTCTCCTGAAGATCTTCAAGGAGGGGAGTCATTCGACAGAGTAGAAGCTATGATGGAAAAGTCTTGAGCTCTGGCACTACCCCCTATATAGAAGGCCCTTCCACTACGTCGTGACGTCATCAAAGGCAGGCATAACATTCCCTGAGCTCTGCAGTTTCCAGCTACTGTCACAAGTGTTTTAACTTGCAGTTTCTCGTGTACCCAACAAGATATTCTCTTGATTCTTTCACTGCAGTATTCCAGACACTTCATACTAGCTTACAGTGTTACTGAGTTCAGTTTCCCTTGCATATTTGAGTGTATGTTTCATTTATTTTACAAGCATATAATAGGGGAAAGTGGTGGATGTCTGTTGTATAATGGTATTGTCAATTCTCACTCTATTTCAGATTTTTTTGGGGGTAGATCAGTTTGCCACAACAAATCCAGAAGGGAACTGGGGGTTCTGCTCATCCCCTTCTTCTGCTCAGTATTAAAGCCAGCCTTATAGACTAGAATTTTCAAAGGACACTTAAAAGCACACTGCTTGCATCAAAGATGACAGAACAACAAATGTGGTTCATCACACGGCTGTCAGCTGTCACCCCCACTTTGCATGTGAGCATAAATTGTCAAATAATACTAAGAGGTTAATAACTTCTGGTTTTCTGGTTTTCAGTATTACTTTTTATTTACCATACACACAGCATGAGATAGTAATATCCACAAACTCATACTTAGGTAAGACATCTTCACACACAGTAAACTTCAATCATAATCTCCAGTTTCCAAAATACAGGATATTGGTGTACCATCACAAACGTTCAAGGGAACCAACAAATGTAAATAGAAAGAGAGTACAACAAAAAATTAATCTTCCTATGGAACTTCTTTTGAGTAAATTAATAAACTAGAGGAAAATATAGAAACTACACATTGTGGCCTTCAATGAATCTAAA